>NW_028185417.1:527945-607429 GCF_003343005.1 Rhea americana | reverse complement strand
CAAACAAAAAACCCCCTCCACACCAAAGAAACCCCACCACTCAAATATAAACGAATTAATAGGTGGAAACATTGAATCCTAGGCCAAAACACATGTGGAGAAGGATCTTCTGAAATATCTTTTCCAAAAATGCATGCTATTTCAACTATAAATTCCAATTCAACAACGTAAGACAGCTGTGTTCACTGCCTTCCATAAAATACCTCCTGCAGCTGCCAGTGGTGTTCAGAAAAAGGGTATTTACTCCACTCTAACAAAACTGTTGTTATAGTTAAGACTATTGCTTCACAATAAGCAAGGTGAAGGCTAACAAAATATGGGCCCTTCATCTATCAACTATCGCTACTCCCTCTTACCGCTTAATCGTCGTTCCTTGCTACCACTGCCTMCTGGATCTAAGCTCTGTGCCCGCCTCTTGTACACATCTTCTTTTATGCTATCACTGTGAATGGCAACTAGAGCACTGTCTGTCAATCCCCATAATCCGTAAAGATCAAATGCAGTAACATATTTTAACCTATGTGTAAGATCTTTTTGCTTTGAGTGCCAAGTATTACCTTCAACATATATATTAGTAACTTAACCATTTGCATTATATTTTCAAAYGCAAATCCAACAGAAAAATATCCATTAGCTACCTGTTCATATGATCACAAGGCTAGGGAAAAAAAAAGATAGTAATCCAGTGTTACTCGTTTAGGATTTTTTAAAAATCTCCAATCATCAAAACCTGCATCCAATAAAATTAGGTAAATCCTGTAGATAAACTCTTGAAGTAAGTGGAAAGCCAATGGTAAATTGTAATATACCTGTACTCGCCATTTTGTAGAAATGGTAGCTTACTAGCCAGAAGCATGAGAGTGCAAGGAGTGGGCTGCTACAAGGACTATGCATTTATCATGGGATAAATCTGACACCACATCGTGGTGAAAACTGCCTGATTTCATCTCAGTTCCTCAAAATTTTAAGAATTCTCAAAAAAAAAAAAAAGTTTCCATTTGTTCAGTAGAACTGGCAACAAGAGATGAAGACAAGAACTAGTGCAGAAACAGMTAAGGACCTGCTTACTCTTTTGCAGAACACTCACTCTATAGAGAGTAGAAGCAGCTGTTGAGTAAGGTTTAAAAAAGTACCTAGTTGATCACTGCTGCTATCAGCGCTCCCAAAGAAATACTGCATACAAACAGCAAAAAAAAAANAAAAAAAAAAATCCAAAGAAGTCAAAAAAGAGAAGGAAAGAAATACACATGCAATTCATGAAAAGTTGTGATAAAGGAACTGAGACTAATACCACTCATTGCCTTCAAAGCCAAACTAGCCAAACTCTGAATACACAAATTAACACACAATTATATACCATTGGCCTTACCATGAAGTTACACCAGCGTTTGCTGAGSTCAGGAATGCAGAATCTAAAGAATGATGGATCAACCATTCAGGAAGTAAAACTCCCAGTGGCTGTCCAGAGATGGACCAGTTTTACAGAGAAGAAAAAAAGTGGGCTTCCTCTCAAGTRAAAAGGACTCTCATGAAAATGATCAAACATCTAGTCCATAGTTTAAGGCCTGCTTTCTCAAATGCTTTTGTTCTTTCTTGTATAAGAAAGCCATTTTGATTACTAAAATCCACTCTTACAACTGCCAGAAGAAAACAGACTGCTCATAGCAGGACGAGACTGAAATAAAAATTGTTAAGAAAATCTCAAGTAGTTTGCAAAAGTCTCAGGAAGTATATGGCAAACAAAGGACCAGAGGTCACGAGAGTTCAGAACTGCATTTGTGTTAAACTGCAATATGATTCACTGTTCTATAAATGAGTAGCAAGCAGGACCGATACTTTAACTACCAAATAATGACTCAAAAGCATTAACAGAATCCAGAGATTTACATTATCCTCCCAAGTAACCAGGTATCTAATTCAGATAGAGTTTAAGAACTAATTTAGAGTGTGTGTACAAAAAACAGAAAAATAATCAATCTCTGTCCTATACTACTTCACAAAGGAAATAAGGACTAATTATCAAAACCAGAGCAAGATATGCACAGAAGAAAACTAGCATTTTGGCCCTTTAACAGATCCTTGCATGATCATATATTTACAAAGGTAAAACACAAAATTCTGCATCTGGAGAAAAGCAAAAGTCAAATCAGTCTGCGAGAATGGGATACTAAAACTGTAAATATTTATTCAGCACACATGGWAACGTTTAGCCAGATGAGTATCAATGTCATATTTACTATTTCCTGATGAGAAAACTGCTTTCTTTTYCTATGTCTTTTTAACAAAAGGCAAATAGTTGAGAGCCACCACAGTTCAACTCATTCTGGGAAGCAGCAGGGTAAAACATTTAAATTTCACTGATACTGCTCCTCATATTCCTGACAACGAAAATGAAAATAATTAACTAAATGATTAAATGAAATGATTAAGTGAAATTAATCAAGAAAGCTTCAAATGTATCATAGTTATAGAATCCTTTAAAATAGCCAGAGGATGTGAAAGAAGGGTACTCTTTTTCACCACCAAAACTAGTAACAAGAGAGATGAGAAAAGAGACACATTATCTCATTTTCTCAGCACCTAGAAAAAAGTTCTGCAGATGTTTTAGGTACATCATCCAAGRTGAAACTCTATTTAGCATCTCTATGATGCTAAACTAGCATGAATTTTAGCATCACCTGGCCTTCTTTTGTGAAAAAGAAACTGCCTGTCTTTTAAAATACACTAGTAAAACAGAATATTCTAAAACAAAGTCATTGATATACTTTTCTATACTTGTGTGTCTCCATACTCCAATGTTGCATAACTAAAATGTGGGTTATTTTCAAATATCATAGTTCTGAAATAGTAGCTGATGAACTCTTCCCCATCACCAGTTAAAATACATCTCCTAAAGAAACATTATGATAAAGGTGATCAACCGGCAATTAACTGCAAATAGAGTATACAGGCAACCAGCAAATGATCACTGACTAGCAAGTTATGTCCATATCACTTATAAATTTGAGTAGTACCAGTTAACTTTAAATTAACAATGATTATTTTATCACATCCTAGCATTTTTTGTGGCTCTCTCACAACTTTTCTCCACAACAAAAGCTCATTGTGACTCCACTTTATGATGACCTATGTGAGGACAACCACTGCTGGTAACAGCTGAACCCCAGTCTAGCAATTCTGTGAAACAGTTTTAATTATGGCTCTCACAACTTAGAATACCTTTAGACTAAACGGACAAAGTTTCCACGATTTGTCCAAAGTGAACACAGCTTATGTTTTTTTCTTTTTTAACATAAATAGCATGCAAAAAAACAGTAAGGGCATCATCACAGACTGCAAGGCTTAAAGAAGTCAGTAGCCATGTGCCTGTATGTGACTGAATAACAAATATTAAATCCACAGAAACAACTGTGTTGAATTCAACTAGATCAATGTATTACTATTGGAAAATTTTGAAAGAAATAACCATGTAAGCTGACTTTGTTCTTTAAAATTAAATTAATTTCAATATACTTCAATATTTCTGTTATCCAATATTTAAAGATATAGGTAATATGACTAATAAAAAAAATTACCTCAAAAATTCAGTTTATATTGTATTTAACACCAATCTGTTATCTCCATTTTTCCTGAACTGAATTGTAATCCAACACACTTTTATTCTACAGATGTGAATCAAAATAAATCCACAAAAAGAAACATACGTGCTTTCAGAGTTAAARAGTTTGTTGGTCTCCTTTCATGCTTGTCTGTACACATTCTTCACATAATAAAGGGAAAAATAKTTTGGAAATACATAGTAATCACTGCAAAAAGCAGAAGTACTACAAGAAAACTTTGGGGAACACAGCAYACAAAACAATTTTTCATTTTCAAGCACAGCACCCGAAACCAATTTTAGAATGGCTAGATGTCAGGCCAACAGCAACTCTTTATTACCGAACCAACTCTGCAACATTCTATAACCAACTGTACCGCACTTTAATTATTTAAGAAAGTTTGCAAATATATCATTATTATCTGAGTGCTGGAACTGCRTCAGCATGTGTGCTTGCCTCTAGTCTATTTCAATTCATTTTTAACAAAATACTTTTTAAAGAATGTATAAAGAGCATCTCAGATGTTTTGTTCTGTCAAGATCTGTTCTTGAGTTTGACTTGGTGCTTTTCAGTAAAATTTCAGAGCCTGAATTGAGACCTGGAGTAAAATAGTTCTGCGATGGTTAGCAGGCACAACGTCAACTATAGCAGATGACAACTGTGCAGCATGAAACCGTGACAATTAACTCAAAAGTACATTAGATCACCTATACAATACTGTATTTCTCTGTTCAACTGTTAAGCATTTTTAATCAAATAGTAAGATTACTACTACTACTCCAATAAAATTACTACTACTACCCAACAATAATACTAGGCATGTTTTATTTGTGAGTATGATTTCTTATGTTTGAGTTTATCCTTCCTAGAACTGAAAATGTCAGGGATAATTCTCTACATACAATTAGGTACAACATTRACAATGCCAAGTAGCATCACTAGTTATGGAACAACTTCTCACAATAACAGGCGTTATTTCCAGGAATCAGAGAAAGAAAAAGACTATCATACTTGAAATATTTATTTCTAATCAAATTAATGACAAGCCCATACTAATCGCTTCAACGATGACTGTCAYATAGGATAGGTATAAGAGAGGATCTTGCTCAGCTTACACATACATTTGAAGTAAGCCATACTACACAGCTGGGCAGCTGTCTATTTTAGTTTCACTGCAGGACCCAAACACAATTCCCTCCTTGAAAACAAACAAAAAAAAACCTAAAAGTTCCCAACCCGCAGAGTTAAATGTTTAAATGTATYCCGAATGTTTGTCACCTGGATTTTACCAGTAAGTTATGTAAACTGTTGTAAAATTATTAACTGAATCTAAACTGCATAAGAGAAAGTATGGTAAAAGTTTTTCTACAAATTTAGCCTAAGTCATCAACTGCTAAATTTAGTTCGCGTCTATTTTCAAAACTCAAAATTCATTTCTGGAGTTTAATATGACCTTAAAACAACATAAAAAAGGATAAGGGATTATAAAAGTGGAGTAAAAGTGGAGTATAGTACTGAGTACAAYGTATGGACTCATATAGTTCAGCTATTTTAAATGTTTATTAATCATTTCACAGTTCTAAATGCAACATATGTATAGGTCAGTTAGAGACAACCATGACAAGTCAGTTTGAAAACAAGTTCAGCATTGCGTACTGGGTTAGACTGGCTAGCAATTATATTTAGGATTCTCAAAATGTACAAGTTTTGTACTGCTTACTTCCAGGATGAGGGTGAGGGTTATAGCATCTTTAAAATCAGTGTAGCCTAGCATGCAAATACAGAGACACAGGTCAAAACAAAACAGAAAGATAAGCAATAAAGTTAAGTCTATTCACAGATGATTTCACGCCAGAGGAAAAGAGCTGTTTAAAATATCATAACCTGATCTTCCATATTTGTTTTTCCTTTAACCCAAAGTCTACTCTTTTTCATGCATTTCAAAGATTCAAGCCRTGACTGAACAGCTCTACTTGTTCAGTACAGCTCTCAGCTTAAATCTCCAAAGTTAATTATTTTGACAGCCCCTATACCTGAGTGCTCAGAAAGTCAGACATATTTTTTTTTCAGTATGGAACTGAAGACTTTTGCTTACACAAGTAGGTGTATATGAGAAAAAGATTCTGAAGTGCTTATGCTCTTTTATTCCTGTGATCCTTTGTCCATACTCTTAAAAACATGTCACCTAAGTTAACTAAAAARATAAAATAGAGCAAAAACAGTTTCTAGTACTTATTTTTCTTCCAGTGGCCACAGTACGATTTCTTCTACTTAAAAGTTCRAATTGCATAACATGCAGTACCTGGAATTGCACAGACCACCCATACATCCATTATGGCTGCTTAAACTCCTCTGTTATCAGAAAGTATTTGTGCATTTAAAAAGCCTATCTTATTCTGGCTTGTAGAAACAGCATAATTAGCACATCATTCTACTACAAATCACATTAACGTTATTAAAAAAAAAAGAAAAACAGCACTGGTGTACTCAGGTAATTGAAACCATGCCATTTCCACACGCAGGGCAAAGAAARGGCAATGTGGGATCTCTAACATGTAAGCTGTCTGAAAAGCGTACATTGTAACCAGAGCTGATGCTTCAGATCTGTAATGTAAGTCTGTTTTTTTAAAGACTAACCACCTTTTATACAGAAATGAATTTATTTTCCTTGTTTTCATAYTAACTTTCAAAAATAAGCAATAAACAATTCCTGCAATACTGAGGAACAAAACAAAGTTATGACAAGAACTATCTTGCAATAAAAGTAACACAAACTATTGGTATAAAGAATGAACCAACTTCTGTATCAACATCTGAGCTTGTTAGTGCATCTCTATAGGTCTTTTATACCATTCTCAAGTGAGTGTTTTGGTGCAGCACATAAATTCTAAGTAACAGGTATGGAATGTYTGCTTTTATCCTGACTGTTAAATATACTATTTTCAATCACTAAGATGAGTTTCAAGGCCTTTACATCTCCATCCTGGATTAAAAAAATAGCTTCATGAGGCATTAAAGCATGCATTGCGGGTTGCAGGCTTACATTTAACAAGAGGGGTGGCAGAAAAGGTGAGCGGTTCGGGAAAAGAGCACAAGTCCCACGTCTGGGAAACCAGGAAATACTCCCATCGCCTAGTGCAACCTCYTCGAGCCCGCTACACGGAGCTGGCTGGGCATCGCCAACCTCACTGCAAGCCAGGCACAGGAAAGAGGCCTCCTCCACTTCATCCTCCTCCCCTCATCCCGCCGCCAGATCTATTCTTCTTCATTCAGCCTCCCGCAGCCGAAGAGTGGCGGCGACCAAAGCCCCSGCCGCTGYCCCCGTCACGCTTCGCGGGGCCTGTGACAACAGCCCGCTCCCGCCCGCCTGCCGGCGGGGCAGCAACCCCCGGKGGTTGCTGCCTGCGGGGAGCGGCCACCACCCGCCACCCCTCCCCAGGAGGAGGCCGCTGCCCGGCGGCCCTGCCCCGCCATGCCGAGGCGGCGGCCCGCGGCCGGGCGGCCCGCGGTTGCCGCCCCCTCCGCGGGCGAGTAGGGAGGGCGCCGGGGCGCCGCCCGCTCCCCGACCCTGAGGGGCAGCGGAGGGGAGGGGGCTACACACCTCGCTGTTAAAGGCTTTCACGGCCTCCATGTCGCGGCAGAGGCGGGAGCCGGGCGGCCTCTCTCCGCTGATGGCGGCTGCGCCGCGCCGCGGCCGGGAGGGGGCTGGTCTCGGTCTGTGTGTGCGTGTGCGTCTCCCTCAGGGGCCGCCAGGCCTCCTCGCCATGGCGAGTGGCGCAGGGGGCGGGCGCGGAGGGACGCGGGCCCCGCTCGTTTCCGTCTCCTCCCGGCAGCGCGCGGCCTCCTCGCCCCGCTTCCCGCCCGGCGGCGCCGACGTCCCCTCCCCCGCTCGGCCGCGCAGGGAGGAGAAGGAGGAACAACGCGCAGCGGCTGCGGCGCGGGCGCCAATATGGCGGACACGCGGGGGCTCCTCGCAGCGCAGCTCCGAGAAGAGCCGAGAGCGGCGGCGGCTAGAGCGCCGCCTGCCGGGGCAGTGCCCGCCCGCCCGCACCATAGAGGCGCTGCCCGGATGTCGGCCCCGGCCCGTTCCTCCCTCCTGGGCGTCCGGCGCGCCCGCCCGCTTCGGCGACAGCGCCCCCCGGCGGTGCGGAGCAGGCTGGGGGAGGGGCGGCGGGCGGGCGAGGGAGGGAGGGAGGCGGTGCTGCCGTGCGTTAACGGTTGCGGCGCTGCGTCCCCGCCTGCAGGGCTGCCGCTGGGAGGGCCGCGTCGCTGCCGGTCCGCAAGTAAGCGTCAGCTGAAGGATCACGGAAAATAAGCCTGAATTCCATGACGTTAAAGTGTCATATTATTTAATAACTGAGGCAGATCGAGGACTTCCGTGGAGAGCGCGTCTGTTTCGTTTTCAGCTGAAGGCCAGATCACGTAAGCAGAAAGCTGGCTGCGGGAGGAAGCTGACTGCTTTCAAGCAGTGCCGTTTCCTCCTCACACCTAGCTAGTAAAGCTTTATCCCTGGGCATGGCCCGCTGGGGGAGATCAGCTACAGCAGCCTTGGGCCCATAAACCTGCAGGAAACCGAGACAAAATAAAGACTTGCAGAGTTTAGTATGTTGTAGCGCTATTTGTTCAGTCTTCCCCCCCCCCCCATAAAGAGAGACATTTTGTAAGTTGGAACAACAACAGAGAAGAGAATCATTTGAATATGTTGGGGAGGGGTAAAAAGCAATTAGCAAAGAACATCAAGAGGAAAGGAGGAAAAACTAAGTCACAAGTTCAAGTGCAGTTACTATATAGATACTAGAAATCAACAACCAAAACACTGCCAAAAAATTCCAATACAGTGTCAAGTTTTAAGAAATTACTTTTATTACTAATTGCTTATTTTTAGGTTGTTTCTGATCTGAAAATAATAGCTAACACTTTTGTTACTCAGTGTTTTCCAGTAGCTGCTAGTAAAATCCTACGATGATTTCACCTTTACGAAATACCCACTTTACTTAGAACACAACATTCTGAGCTAACAAATCAAAATAYCAGCTTTATCAAATGAGTACTTGCTTCCTTGAACCAAGAGGTCTGACATGAGGCCAATCTTTAGAGTTCAAAAGATACCATTTATCATTTAGAATGAAACCTTAGATTTATCTTTGGTTGCTATTCTTCAAAGTATCATTGTCTTTTCAATGCTACAGGCACAGAAAAGCTGTGGTAGTGAATTAGATTCTGATCTGAGTTGTACTTTGTTATTTCCCAGTAGTACCTAAACCGTTCTTAGGATAGATAGTACCTACCTACTGTCATTGAGCACTCCTCAAACCTAAGCCAAAAAAATCTCCATGTCAATACATACTTCTGCTATAGGCCCTCCATACACCCCCCCCCAAAAAAAAAATTTACTGAAACACAGCTTCAGGAAAGAAAGATACCAGGTCCGCCTTCAGTTCTGGGTTTATCTTAAATTCTAAGCCACCGTATTTGAAAAGTAAAACATGCTTGAATTTTAATAGGCTTCTGCCTATTAAAACATATGGAATATCACACCACACAAGAAAAATAGTTTTGCGAAGACTTTTTTTGAAATAGCCAAAGTGACTACACAACTCCTTTGATGGGGAAGGAATCACTTGGATATATATGCATGAAGCCTTGACCTAACCAGCCCTTCCTCAAGGGAAGGGCCCTAATTTGAACTAAAAGCATTTATAGGCTGYTTGTTTTCAATCTGTAATAAGCATTTAAATAAATATATTTACCACTTGCAGATTTTAAGTAACATAACAACTGCACTGAATTCCAGCTGTAGAAAAACAATGCAAGTAGATCCCTAGTTTCATAAGGAGTTAGCTATCATTCAAGAATAAAAATCAGGCATCAGAATGAATAATGTCTCCCTGATTATAATACTAAATGTTCTAAATTAAGCAAGCATAAAAATGAAGTAGTAACAAACTGTTAGTGCAAGAAAACTGGCTTATTATGAGGTAAGGCCACCTTGCTCCAGGAGACTTAGTTCCATGGCTCCTACTCTTAGTCATAACATACTAAAGCTGAGATATTTCTCATCTTGTTCTGGAACAGAATCAGTGACAGCTGTCATCATTGTGTTTCAGCAGTTATGCAGAGCATCRTAACTGAAGAAAGCTTACATTGCTGATGAGAGCAATGCAAGCTTTCAGTTACGATGCTCTGCATAACTGCTGAAACACGTACTAGAAACTTTTCAAACCTGCAAATAAGATCACACTTTCTTTCCAAACTGTTGATTAATAATTAAATAAAGTGGGATTCCCACTTGATGGGGCATGCTTCCTGTTTAGATGCAAAGTGTTGCATTTTGAGAGAAAAGCAAGAGTGAGTAGAGCTTTAATCTCTAGTTTTCCATAAAAAGGTAAAATATTTATATCCTCCTTTTTCCTAATTCTGACTAGTCTAAATGCAGGCTCAGTAGACCAGACAGTGTCTGATTTGCAAACGTCCTTAAGTCCTCCATCCAAATGAGCAATTCCTCGTTTCTTCTCAGCAGCACCTTTTAGATTAAAAATCACATGCAGGCATGAGGAGAGATGGTTCACTGGTAGGCACAGAGCGCAGAGAAAAGCAGATCTGCTATTCAGGGGTTAGGTTTAACTCGGTTAGAGCATAGTGCTAATAACACCAAGGTTGTGGATTCAATCCCTGTATGGGTCAGTTGTTTCCCTGCTGAGCGGGGGAGTTGGACTAGATGACCGTCCCTTCCAACCTCACCAATTCTATGATCTATTAGCCACCTGTGGCTTCTAGTAGAATGATGGTACTGAGTTTTCTTTGCGATAACTCTCCACACTTYTTAAAACACACATCTGCAAGTCAAAATAAGTCATTCTGCTTGCACATTGCCAGTTTCTACTTAATTTTGAGTGTCTTTACAAAGAGCTGCTAACATTTTTGACAAGCATTAGCACATTCTTGTCCTCTATCCTTCACTAACCCTATCTCATCCTTCTTCCATACCCATGCCTCATACCATTTTCTCTTATAATTCTTCCTCAAGTCTCTTCCTCATACAAACTTCTCCTTCTAATTGATATATTCCTCAAACTTGGGGAAAAGTGTAGAACTAAATTTGATACTTGTTACCATCCTGATTTTCTAGCAAGCGTGCAGTTAAGTGTTTATTGCAACATGAGTGTTGGAATTATTTCAAGTTTGTTGCATGTTCAAGGTGAGAGGTCCAGTATAATTTGGTTTACAATATTAGGAATCTCAAAGTAAAAAAACAGGACTTTTGAAGAGACTGTTTTCAGTGCCTCTTTTCCACTTAAACGCAGCCAATTTTGGTGTTATTACATCCACTCAGGATGGCTCTTTTTCTGGTGACCACTTCAAAAGAGGCATTTGAAACTATTCCTTGAACTGTTCTAGACATTTCTGACACAAAGGTTCTTTTTCATTTCCACTCAAGTTGCCACTCCAACTACTCTAAATGCTCTTAATTAGTCATTGAAGGTATATAATTAAATCTTCCATTGAACTCTTCCTGAATTTGCTGCAGATGTATGTTCTCATAGAAGAGTTTAAGTGTTTATGAATTTAAGTGTTCATGAATTTCAGAAGTTACAAGAGGAAGTCTGAACCTCATTATTTGTAACCATTTGTTCATGATAGCCTGGTTATTGGGAACCACAGTTTACTATCCATTTTTTTCTGGTCAAGCTTGACTTACTCTGTCTTACTGTTGTCCTAGCCCGACCAGTGCTTTCATCATGACACCTCGGAAGTCAAAGATCACTTCATTGAAAGAAATGCGCTCAACAGCAATTTGAATTTTTAGTTAACAGTCCAGCTTCTGCCTTCAGCTGCATGTTTAAGTCTTCAAAGGGAATTGCTTTTATCAGCAAAGAGGAAGATAGATGTGGAAATTACTTTTGGTAACATTTCTCAGGCTTGCTTGTCAGGAGGTTTAGAAAACTGGATACAACTGTGTTGGCGATACAAGTCACACCTACTGTGCTATTTCCAACATTGCTAACAAACCCAGCCAGGAAGTATTTTCTAACACTTTCCTATTCTGTACAGGGTTCTAATCTTGAAGTTTGGACTTTGTGCTATACTGTTTCAGATTACAGTGTACATTTACAAGGTAAGTGATCACTGTTTCTTACAGCTGCATAGTCAACATTACAATTTACACCTTACAAGAAAGTTCTTTTAAAATAGTGGTCATACAATGGTTTAGAGTAGCAATTATAACATGCTTATCTTGTTCTATGAAACAGCAGAACTACAAGGATGGAACATAGAACATCCTTATGATCTCATCTTGCAAACACAGAAAAAGATAAATGTTTTCTAGCCAATTCCAGCTATAAGCAGCCATTCGTGCTTGAGGGAAACTCAAGCTAAAATAAGAACTATTAAAAATTTTTCTTCCACTACATCTAGGTGAAAAAAATAGGTGTAATAAAATTTTCTTGAGGAACTCAATTCTAGCACAAAAAAGATAAACCTTTCAAAATAGACAACTATTTCAAGGACAATTCAGTGATAAGTTTTAGATATTAGAAGTAGCAAAATAAGTTTATTTGGGATAATACTGTTTATAGAAAAACCATCTGACCCAGGATCAAAAAGCCCTAAATAAGAGCAAGACAATGACTGAGAATACAGCTTTTTATAAGATAAAGTGTTTACTTGCTGGCTCATGTTCTTTTGACACACAGGTGGATAGCCAGTCCATCCAGCAGTTACTTGAATCATTCCTTCACATCATTTTATCTCTCTCCTACCCATCCATACCAGATCTAGAGCTTGATGTCATAAGGCTGCAAAACCAGAATTCCTTCTCCCAGTGTGTTAAGGCAATCTTATATGACTCTATAGAGCATAACAGAAGTGAGCACAGCACACTAACAGTTGTTTCCATCACTTCTCTATTATCTTAAATAATGTAGGAAAGTGATTAATTCATTTGATATTTTCCTTCAAGCATTTTTTACTTCTTTTCAAGCTTAACAAAAAGAGCTAAAATATYACATTCATTATCCTAATAAAATAATCTGCATAGACATGAAATCGAAATCTCAGCCAAGGCTTAAGATCACTTTCGATCAAGAGCACAAAATAGCATAATAGAGATTTATGCCTAGGATATCTGCCTACTGATTTTATTCTGTTCACCATAGATAAATATGGAACTGGATAAGATTTCCTGCAGTGATTAAACAGTCACCACATATGTCTATTCGGATAGCTACCAAAACAATATTATGTAGAGCAGCAGAAATAAACAGCCAGGGTTTATATACTTTAACCTTGCTATCTGCAACGCCTCATTCACCACTGATAAAAAGTGTTTTCCTGTTTTGAGGAATAAAGTCATAAGAGATAAAATACACCTTCTTAAAAAATTAACGGTTTACTTCATGTTCACCAGTTTAGCTGATTTTCCAGTTTCAGAACTTTTGGTGAGTTGAGACCTCATTACAGTCATAACAATTGCTTTTTTTTGTCTAAACAGATCGAGTCCTTACCTCTTTCATTACCCTTTGTAAACAGCAGCTCCAGTAAAACAAAGTGATTTCTTTTCACTTAACTTGCATTGTTGTTTTTTGTCAGTGAGACTAAGCTCATTAGCCACTCACACAGCAATAGGAGAGACATCAGAAATCCATGTTGGCACAGATACRGCAAGCTACTAAGACAGATGGAGAAAATCTGTTTTCCTCACGAATACACACCTGTGCTTTTTTTTAAAAAAAAAAGTACATCAGTCTAAATGAAAGCTCAGCACTGAAAGAGTTATGAGGAACCAAACAGAATATTGATGAACAAATGTTTTGTGGGAGTGTGTGTGTGTGTGTATATGGTCTCAGCCAACATAACAGACCAAGGAATTCTAGACAGTCACCACCTTATTTGGAGGGCAATGGAGGGTAAGGAAAAAAAAAAAATCACTGCTACTTCTGCAGAACAAGTTTACACTGGAAAGTATTTGCTATGTTGAGTTTTCAGTAAAGATACCAGAATGGCAGGATTAGGATAAAAGATACAGAAAACTTAGGTCTCTATACCTGGAACATATACTATTTCATAATATGTTCATGATGTGACATTCGACCATTTGTGTCAACACTTGGATTTTTCTCTAGATGCCCTAATAAAACTTAGTTCATTCAAGTTAGGCATATCAAGTTGAGGGAAAGGAAAAGAAAGAAAACAAGCAAAAAAACCCAAAGACCCTCAACTGTATTGCTCAAATTCTGCATGAGGAAATGCAGAATTGTCCTTCTTGATTGTTATTAGATCACACTATCAGTATACTTCAGGCAAGGCATGCATGCATGCTTACTGGTTTTCATCAGTAGTTAAATCACCTGTGAAGCAGGTAGATGAAAACTAAACCAAAGGAATGTCAACAGATCCCCCCTTTTTTTCCCCTCCTCCAAAAATAAAATTATCTGTCCAAACTCACAAAGATAAAACCCCAAACATTTAGTTTCACAGCAGATGTTTCAAAAGGGGAGGGGGGGGGAAGAGGAAAGCAACCTCCCACCCCCATAGATCATGCTAGCCAATCAGATGCTCTTTTTCTTTTTGAAAATGTAGGCAGAAAAGAATCAGTCTGCTATAGCAGGAGATGGTAGTGTTGCATACATACAGCTCAAGGGAAAGAAATACAGTATACAGCATTCTTCACCCACAAAAGCCAAAGGCTTAATATCTAGCAATACCTTTCAAGCCTTCAGCTGTCTTCAAGATTCATGAGTCCACAATTGCACACTGCTTACATGCCTTTGTTACCTCTAGGCCAAAAACCTGTACAAGACAGTCACTAACTAATATTTTTTGGGAACTCCACCCTGGAAAGGAAATAACTATGCTCAAGTGACAAGTATCTTCAACATTGAACCTGATGCTTATTCAACTCAATTTATATATATTATTCTTGATAATGATTTTTCCTCATTACCAAGAACAATGAGAAACTGGGAAAATCTGAATACAAGGACTGCACTGTGAAGCTCTGCGAAACACCACCCAGAGAGTAGCATGGGTAGTGCCGAATTAGACCTCCTAAGCCCAGCTGGGCTGAGCTGACACATGCTATAACTCAGGTATGCCAGCACTGCAATTCCCAAACACTGGCAGTTTCCAGGGGAAAATTAGCTTGTCCCATGTGTGTCCAAACTACTAAACTCTCTAGATCCATATCTCTGGATTTCAGCAATGCAGAGGCATTCCAGTGACTATGCAGAATTCAGCTCATGATGACAGATTTGGGAGTTGGCTAGCTCAGGTACAGCAGAGCTTAGCAGTCAGGTTCCCTGGTGTCTTTAAAAAAATTTGTCAAGCACAAAAACAAGAAAACACTTCCTAGAAGTGAGTGGTCCCTAAAACAGTCTAGTTACACTAGCATTATACTTTAGCTTTTCTACTGTCTCACTTGAAGCTCTTATCTCAAAAGAAGGAAGAGGAGACTGTAACCAGAAAGTATGTGTTTTCTAGCAAACCCTGTGTTAAAAGGGACATTCCCAGCTGGGCATTATTGCAAAAATCCTGATGTACAGGCTGTGTATGCTGAGGCATAAAAAGTCAAAAGACCTGTCACACCTAAGTGCTGAGAATATCTCCCAAATGTGTAACTAGAGTAATTACAGGATGCAACTCAGTGTCCCTGAGGTTCCTGA
Organism: Rhea americana; assembly: GCF_003343005.1. NCBI lineage: Eukaryota > Metazoa > Chordata > Aves > Rheiformes > Rheidae > Rhea > Rhea americana. Next base: position 592,167 of record NW_028185417.1, on the reverse strand, counting down.
TGAACTTTACCTAGTTCAAAATTCTTACGTAGCTTTTAGTCAGGAAAGCATCTAATGACTTCACAAGAAGTCATTTCCTCCCTCTGCCTCCACCCAGGCTTGCTTCCTGGGTTACAAACACTCTAGAAGACAGCAAATACAGAGAAAAACAAAACTACAAAGCCATTCTTTTTGCCTGCAGTTAATCCATGAATGATACTTCTCAGGAGTGAATCTGGAAACTTTAAGCTCTCTTTGGCCTTATCTAGTTTTCTGTATCAAAACTAAAGAATAAAAAAATCCCCATATTAAGATCAAAGTACAGGACCAAGCTCTTATGCAGACACATCTGAAGATACAAAGTTGCTCTTTCTTACAATAACTTATCTATCATTTGTAAGAGAGAAGAAAAGGGAAGGGAGAGAGATGCAGCTCAACACATACTACACAACTCGTTTTGAAAAAAACATTATGCAATTGCTACAGTTTCCCAGTCCAAAGCTTTGTTTACCCAAACACCAGCATAAAGTGCTGTTCAGGTAAGCACAATTACCCCCCTGTGAGTGCTAAACTGAACTTCATAAAAAAATTTGGAAGAGCATATTGGCTGCTAATACATGAAGTTGCAGAATCAGGTATATTGCTGAGGATAGAGGACAAAAGTAGACTCTCTAAAGTTCTCTAAAGCTTGAGAAACTTTATATTCAGTTTATATTGCAAGAGTTGGTGTTAATATGATCAGATACTTTTTTCCCTTAACTAGAGTCATAGATCTTAAATTATTCAGAAGTTAAAGTGAGGTATTCAAAAGGTCCTTTGTCAGCTTTCTATAAGCCTTTGTAGCTTTAGAACCTGGACTGTTGACTCTCACAGGTTTTTAAAAAAGCAACACAGCAGAAGTCACYTTGTCATGCTTGGTAAGCTTTATAATGGTCATTCTCTTCAAAAGGCAGGCATTAAGGAGTTAACATGAGCTTGATTCTTCATGTCAAATTAAAGATTGCTTCACCTAAAGAGTGTTGTTACTACAAGAACATTTTGTATCATTTCGTTGGTGCAAACATATTAGTTTGTATATTAGAAAGGACTTACTTTCTTACTAAGCAGTGACTGAGCTAGCCCAAATCACTCAAAGTTACTAGATGATGCATTCAAAAGCACAGTAGGCTACAGCAGAGGCAGGGTTTGGATATGCTTGTGGAGCTTTTCAGGTTAACAGCAAAACTTGCTTCCTGGGTCTAGCAGRTACTGAGCACAGAAGAAAGTCATTCTTTCAGTTTTCTCTTGACTGATACTTCTCAGGAGTGAACCTGAAAAGGTTAATTAAGCTCTTTGGCCTGATCTACACAATTTTCTGTATTAATATGGATTTTCTCATTCTTTAGTTTTAAAACCAAAATACAGGACCTTATTACAATAATTACAATACTGCTTTAATACCTCCCAAATACACACAGAATCAAGATAAAAAAGGCAATATTTTTTCTCCAATCTGAGGCTCAACCACTGGGGGAATTAAGTGTTATGAACTAGGTCATCCTTCTCAGTCTTATGCTTGCTTTGCAGGATTGATAAAACCAGGTTATGTCATTTAAAAACTTTTATGCAACCAGAAATATTGTATTCATCTTAACAGGCCCCAAATTGCTTTCACTCTTTACCAAAGTCAGCATTTCATCTTCATACACAGCTATCCACATGAAACTAAACTGACAAAGAGCTAACCTAGTATCTAAAAAACAAAGAGGTTTTATGAATATTTGTAATCTAAAACTATTCTGGTGATAGGGCAGAGACAAAATGCAAACTTTCCCCGCAGCCCTGCTCCGCAGCTCCCTCGGCGAGGGTCTCGCGCGCAGCCGTGCCCGGGCTCCCCGCCSGGGAATCCCGCGCGGCGCGGGCCGCCCCCGCGGGCTCAGCGCKCCGCGCGAGGCCCCAGGGCGACACCTAGCGGCCGAGCGCGGCCGCGGGCGCCGCGCCGCGCCCGGGCTTGGGCCCCGCTGCCGGCGGCAGCCCGGGCAGCTGCGGCGGGCTTGCGCCTCACGGCCGACAGCTCCGGGCGTCCCCGGGGCCCGGGGGAAAGCGAGGGGCTAACCTGGCTGTTCTGGGGACAGTCCTACTGCGTGCTTGCACTAGAAACCGCCATGCTCTTAGCACACAGAGGCAGAGCAGGCACTTCTGACAAGTGAGGCTTTTCCTTCGGAAGCTACCACTTTTGACACAGCTGGAAGAAAACAGGAGAGAGCATTCTTGCAGGCAGCCAGTTTCTTCACACTTCTTAGTGGAGGGAAACACAGCTCTCCTTCTTGGAGATGGAAGCATTCTTTCCATCTGTCCCTTGTATTCCCTCTCTCCCCCCTCACTCCACATGCAAATAAACCCCATTCAAAACAAAAGTAAAATCCCACATATTACACATACCACCCTCAGGGTGCAATTTTTAAGACAGCCAATACCCAGAAATCTGCAATGATGCTTGCCTAATGCACTTTGCCATAAAAATCTGGGAGACCGTACCTGCCCACCCTTTCACCAGTGTTGACCCCCCCCTTCAACCTTCTCTCCCTAAATCCTCTCCAGCAGTACAGCTTTGATAATGCAGCTGAAGAGAGACCAACCAGCATTAACATGCCAAATAAGCATGTTCATTTTTCGTAAGACCTTTGCATCTCCCCCTTCCATTCCCAATAGCCAGGAGTGATAAAACACAAACTCTGCACACCATTTCTGCTATAGAACTATCAGAATAATAAAGGATTGCTTTTAATTGTATGCTACTCAGCAGTATGCTTATTGTATATACCACATCAAAACAAAGCCCTGATTAATTTGCAGACCTGCACTTCAGCTATAGTTTTGACTTTTTTATTCAATTTAGTTATTCCAACTCAAATGAAATTTACATGCATTTGTTTTGATTTAGTAATAAGATTACATCTTGGGTCACAAGCTGAGGCCCAGAACTTGTGAACTCAATTTTTGGTCCATCGATCACTGTGTTCTTAGAGCTTTACTGAAATAAATGCGAGTCATGAACTACCTGTGGYAGAGATATTCTGCATTATCTCCTCCTAATGACCTGAGGTAAAAGGATGCAAGATATAAGTGTGTGTATGTAATTCATATATATATGTGTGTGTGTGTAYGAAAATGGGAATGTATAGGTCCATTGCTGYCTTTAGAAACTCACTTTTTTTTGCCTTACTTTCCTCATCTTTAAMAGAAAAATACTTTGTCACATTCTGAGCTGTCTGGTTAGGTCACAGGCTGTTTGTGATAAAGACTACTTCTTGCCCAGTGCACAAAGACAGGACTCCAATCTGTTTAGGCTACACAAGGCTCAATTATTCTTAGCACTGGTGAATTTTAAGGCTCCTTTATACAACTCCGAGTCCCTTGGTAGGGGGTGAGGTAGGACAAAACCTATAACATAAGACAACATAGCTGAGGTACATAGCTAAAGTACATGATAACCATAGGTATAAGGTCTGCTAGCTGTAGCAGCTGTATTTGCTTAATAAAATCTGACAATCCTTTAATTAAAGCACTAATTCTAATGAAGAGAACCCAGGCACTAGTGATGATGCTGACTGCTGCTGACACTATCTCGTAGCAAGACGACCAAGTGAGTAAACCAAAGAATTAAAAACCCACACCACTGTGTGTATTAAGAAAACAACAAATTTTAAAGKGCTAGTAAACTGGTTATAGCAGTAAAAGAATAAACACATAAAATAAAAGGAGGATAAAAAATAGCAAATAGCAAAAAATGCCATTACAGGCAACCATAAAAAACACATCAATATCCTCCTGCCCCAAAGTACTTCCAAAATAATTAAAGAGTTGCATATCTCTGCATTAATAGAAAAAGCAATGTAAGGCAGTCAGATCTACCAAGCATTCTGTAGTACCTATAAGTAGCAACTATTACAATGTATTTCTGAACATTTAGTTGAATAAAGTTCCRAAAAAGTAAAATGTGTAACTCAATGTGTTTCCTTTTTGCAGAAAAAAAAATATTTAATACAGAATTTGATCTTTGTAACTCAGTATAGTAATTCTTCCCAGGTCTAACATCAAATTGTCTGCTTGAATTCACGGACATGAGTAAACCCCTATGGAGTTTTACATAAAGGAACAAAGGTCCATCCAACTATAGGTCAGATTCTGCATGACTAATTGAGGYTGACATTTCCTCAGGACTTTTCTTCAGATCTATTTGAGAAAAAGTTGGCCAGACCTGGAACATAAGGAATCAGTCAAGGGCAATGCTAAATTGCATGCTTCTGTTGCTAGTGAGAATGAAACAAGCAATGTCCAATCTTCTAAAAAKGAAGATACAATAAATACTATTGTATACAGTTTCTTTGTCACAACCTAGATGTAAGCGTTAAACATTTGGCAAATTGCCTGTGCAATCTTCCACACATTTTATTGACCAAGAATTAGGACTGAGTTCTCATCTACTGTGATTTATTACATTCTGCCCTTTCTGCAAGAATTAAACTAGATATAAAATGTCAGAAATTTTTAGGCATATCTGGAGAAGAGWGGGGGGAAAAAAGGAAAATATTACATTAGAAAAACAACTTCAGAAGGCAGTCAGACACTAATTAGGCTATAGTTGAAGCAGAATAAAGTGATCTGAATACCATGACTCTATTAGTTTAACTGCAGTCTATTTAACTACAGTCATTTCCCTCCAGAGCRCCCTTTGCATAGTCCTTAATACACAGTTTGGCAATAATGATGGCTTACATTAATGTCACAATTTTTATTTATGTAGCTAAATTACATGATCTTGAGAGAGTCATGTATATTCATTGTAAGCATCATTACTAGCTCTGTAGTTCCTCTCCCAAAGCATTACTCTTGAAAACACAACAAAACACCTTAACTTTCCAGGCTAGCAAAAACCCTAATCTTGCTTCAAATATAGTGTTAATACCAGGCTTTAAGCCTGGATTTGAGAAAAGAAATACTGCATCAATTTTTCCATAGAYGCTTATAGGGTATGTATGGTAATTACATTGGAATTACCAATGGAAAAGAGACAGACTTAATTTGGTCACATACAAGGAACATAATGAGGGGTTCTTCCTCCTGAGCAAGAAGCATGACTTAAAGTTGAGCTGTGCAGTTAGTAAACATCGCTAAAAAATGGTTTTAACAAAAGCCTTAACACATTAGGAGTAGCTTTTAATTAAGAACTCACTATATCACACTCACTGTGCAACTGCTAGGTATTTATCCCCTCCCTATATCTTTTTTAGCCTTGTCTAAAAGGCTGACCACTTTCCCCATATTCTAAAGGAGATTTTTTTGTCAGGTAGATCAACTACACCTGCTACTAGCAATTGAACACCACAGTATGAAGGACTATTCATCATCTCCCACAGCATTTCCTCCTACCRAGGATGCAGCTCTATTCACCATAAGATATAGGAAACTGGAGTCACCCTCCCTTTAAAATGGTGAACTGTAGCACACTGCTTCTGGAGGAGCAGGCTAAACCAGGGGCGGGGGGGAGGGAAAGCAACACAAATAGCACTACACAACTTACCTTAAAAAGAAAAAATAGTATGTAGATAAACTTCCAGAACTCTTTTTCAGCTCAGATTTCTTGGCTTTGATGCCTAGTAGTAAATTTTTTTTCCTGTTCTTTCAAGTACATCTTCCTCATCACAGTATAGCATAGTAGTATAATAGCTTTCATTAGTAAAAGGTAGAATAAGAAAAAGGAGCAAATAACAGCCTCCCAACCATCAGAAACAAAAGTAAACTTTCCTATGAGAAGAATCCTTTTGCATTTCAGTTTACATGGTTCATGTACATGCCAGTGTCTGTTTGAAGACGACAAGAGTTCATATATTGCCATTCCTCAGAATGCAGCTGAAAAAAAATCTAAGACATTGCTTTAAACACCAAGAGCAGTTAAAGCACTTTCCTCACCTCAAAAAAAAAAAAAAAAGGATTATTAGCAGTACCTGTTCCTCTGAAAGGACCTGAGATATTTCAGTCATTTCAGTGATGTCAGTCAACTATCTCATTGACTCGTGAACATGGGCAGACTTAACAGAAACAATTCCATCCTAATTGTTCATTCTAGTCTTAGGAAAAATACTATGAACCACTAAGAATCTTGAGTTAATACAGTTTGCAACACTGCATGTTAAGTGCTGGCTTACCTTAGTAGAGCAGGCTATAAGCTGTGGCTCTCTAGATCTGCTTTACATGAAGTTCAGCTTTCTCCACCGTGGGATAGCAACTAATAAGAAGGAGCAAGCAGTAGAATCAAGTTGTTATCCTTTTTAGCTCTACTTATATTCCTGAGTACTATCAGACAATTAAATTGTGAAGCAAAAGATAAGTTCTGTAGATATGGTAGAACTCATACTAGAATATTTACAAGCTCTTTAAAAATTAAGTACTTTGAACCATTAACATGCTTGTAAATGAATACTAAAAATTAATGAAAGCAGCTACAGTTTTTTTTATTGCAACCAAAATATATACTACTGTTTCACAGCTATATCCTAATTTGTAGTAACTACTTAACATAGATACACCTAAACAGCAAATAAGTACAATAGCTACCTCACTTCACTATTTTACTTGTCTTTTTAGTGCTATTACAGGTTAGGGGTGGGAGTGTCCTTAAATGGGTGATTTAATCTGCTTGATGAGAGGAAAAGGGACAGGTGCTGGAAACATGTGGTTTGACTTTCAGCTGTCAKATTTGGAAGGTATATTCTTAGAGATGGGATGGGGTAGTCTTCTTCAGAGCTAGGTGGTTACATGTCCTAAATAATAAGCTGTTGCAAGATGGTGTTGCTGTCTAGTGTAAAGAAGTTAAAGAATTTTGTTTGTTGCAGGATGTTGCAGTTAACTTTGTAGATTGGATCTTTTCTCTTGAATGCTAAMAGATAGAAGCTTGATATTTGTTGTTCTGTTAATAGAAGACAGTTCATTTAATTCTGTGTCTTTCTCTTTAACCTGAAAGCTGTAGTTAGCTCTGGAGGAATATAAAATGAAATTGTGCTGTAGCTGTACTTGTGGATATGTTAAGTCTTGTGCAGAAAAAAGAGAGTAATATTGGTATGCAATATCTCCTTGGTAGTTTCCCATATTGTATTGCTAGGTAGCCGCCTTCTTTCTCTGTGATTAAGATGAGTGTCTTAAACTAGCGTAAGTGAAGAAAGTGACTCTATGATTTATGAAAATAGAGCTATGTTAGAAAACTGAGCAAGGAAAGGAAGTACTAAGACTGTTTAGGGCAGCAAAAAAGATAAAAATTTGTGCTCATTGATTAGCTCTGATGTCTTATTGCACAATTTAATCAACCTGTGACTTGTGTGCTAAGTATATATTAAAAAAAAAAAAACTAATTAGCCCTTTCAATCTAAATATCTATAGTGAGTTGGTAAGATATAGTAGGCTTCTTACTGTAACATTTAAGAGCTTTTTGTTAGTTTAGTTTAAACTGTCTGTGGACCTTATGTTTTTGTCATGCTCCGCTGTCTCTAAAAGCTAAGATAAGACTGTTTGAAGTTGCAAGTAATGAAATTTTAAACCTCAGCATTCATGGTAACCCGTGTAATAAGAGATATATAAATTGACTTAAAAACCTACTCCCCTCTAAAATAAAAGAGAGCATTTCCCATTTAAATATTGACTTATCTTCAAAGGCAATACTATCTTTGACCTATTTGTGTTATGTGGCCTAGTATTGCTGCCTTCATAGCAAACTCTTTATCAGAGCTTGAACATTTTTTTGGAATTTGCTTACTGGTAAAATTGCAGTTGCTGAGAGGCTTGATCTTTCCAGACCTAGAAGAAAGTACTGAAAGTGTATGAACTAAGTAATATTCCCACAGATATTTAGCATATTAGAGCACAAGAGAAATTTAAGGAAACTAGCTTTATTCAAATAAAAAAAGCCCACTATCTGAACTGTAACTGTGTTTCAACAGATATCAAGTGACAATCTTGAAAATTCAAAATGGAGCTATTCAGTCCTTGCTTCTATTTCCCTCTTTTGGAATACAGCTACAATTATAATACGAATTACATGCACAAAATCTTTACTGAGAATGAACTTTGAGACAAACATTTTCAAAAGTGGAGTAGCTCCCTTTTTATAGATCTTCCCATACACTTCTGTTTTTTATAACAATGATGTTTTATTTTTCTCATTTTAGTTATTCAGTTCAAGTGTATGCAGGCTCTATATACCATAAAATTGAAGGATTTTGACAGCATGGAGTTCTGGGCTTTTTGTTTTTAACTATGAATATTAATGAATGACCCTTGTTCTTGAATACATCATTTGCAATGGGATGTATGCTTTGGAACAGGCAGGAAAAGTTTGTAATAAAGTGTGCGCTCTATTTGTGATCATCTGGTCTTCTAAAACAGCAGAGTTAAGTACACCCTGAGGAGTTATTACAGCCCAGCAGAGCTTATCAATGGGTAGCGCACGGATTAAGCAGAGATCCTAGCAAAGCACTACAAAGACATTATAGGATTATGGACAATATCTATGCACTCTCCCAAACAGAATGATGGGTCATTTTGTAAGTACTAATCTACAGTAAAAACCTGTCAGTGCCTTAACCTGTCTCTTTATGACATCTTCCCCATCGAGGCTGAAAGGGTTGTCTGCAGAACAAATTGTGTGCATCTTCCTCCCTCTTCCCCTCCTTTTGTTTATTTATTTATTTTTAAAAATAAATATGAGAAAAAAAGTCTTTCACTTGCCAGTACTTCTCTGGAACTCCTGAGCTTGGGAGGATGGATACTTCCTGCATGAGGCACTTGTGTTACAGACAGACAGTGCTTTTGTTGTCTTTAATCTTTATTTTTAACTGCTGAACACAATTATGCTGAAGTGGTCATTTTGAGAAGTGGTTTCTTTTTCTCATTAAAAAAGAAAAATGAAAGTAAGCTTTCACCAGCAGTCATTGTAATAAGTGATAGATGCTTAGGTGCAGATCTGCACTTTTCCTTTGCTGTGTTACCATCTCAGACAAGGATTGGGCTGCCCTCAAGAACAGCATGGGGTGTCAGTGTCATACCTACTGCTCTGGCTTTGGGCTGCTCTGGGGTGGGGACCTGAACTCAGGTGTGAGGCACGGGTAGCTGTTCTGGTTAGCTAAACAGTGTAAAACTCCATCCTTCTGCCAAAGTCCACTGACAGGGAAAACTGTATAATGGCTTCTTAATTCCCTCTAGCCCTATCAGTAAAGCACCTACTCAGAATTTTCTCTGTCTATATAGTTAGGGGGCAATTCTGGCTGCTTTGAATCTGAAGGGCTTGTTCGCTGTTAATTAGCTGAAGCTCATCACCCCACAGATGGGGTGGCTTTGTTGTACTTGTGAATTCAATCCATTTTGCTCTCCACAAAACTTGGACATCCATTTCTTTAGAGGGTCTGGATATACTTTACCTTCTGTTCCTTTAAAAAAAAAATCTTGTTGAATAATGCTTGCTTATCTGATGGAGGAATAGGGAAGACCAGAATGAATCTTGATAAACATCCTGTACAATCTATAATAGACCTAAAAAGTGGTACATGGGCGTGCTCCAGTTTGCTTTCACTCCTCCACCTTTGGAAGTGGATGACCTTTATTCTGGCACAGCGTTGCTGCCTTAGATCTGAAAAGGTCCCCTTGCATCACATGGCTAATCGGGGCTCCTCGGTGAATAGAAGTCGGCCTTTTAGCGGTATCCTGAATGCACTATTGACTGACCTGCTGACAGGAAGGCCTGCTGCGATAACAAAGGAAGAAATGATTCAGTAGCCACCGGAAAGCCTCCCTTGATTTCATATCTGCTGCTCCCTCTCTTTCCACACCACCTCAGCTGCTTTCACATGAGGGGAAAGTCTTGCATTGTTCTATTCTTGAGTCTTTTTGTTGGTGATTCTTTTTTTTTTTTTTTGTCTTTTTACTTTCAAATGTCACATTTTCCAGCAGTAGTATCAAAAGCAAAACAAAACAAATGTTAGCCTGATAGAGCATCAGAAAGTATTAACTACAGCTCAGCTGTAGCAGAAAATAGATATGCGAAGACAAAGTGCTGCATTATGAACGTCAGGGCAATTTCCAAAATTAACTTAAGAAAGTGCAAGGGTTTAGGGTATTGCCTTACTGAACCGTGGCAGTCTCTAGGGTGACTCAACTGCAGCCCTTTATTAGCAAAATCACAAATCCTTCTTTAGATAAGTCATTTGGAGGCTGTTACATTAACAAATTGTCTCATTCAAAGTTTAAAATGCTTTTGGTTTGTATTACAGCATCCAGTATGCTTAAACAGCTAAGAGAATGTTAGAAAATTATTTTATTCAAACAAGAAAAAAGCAATGAAGCCAGTCTTTATTATTCCACGCTTCCTGTATGAGTACGGTGTATGCTAGCATGCATTTCTATGTATTTTCATTACTATGAAAATTCATTTGCTGTATTCAAGCAATGCATATTTGARTATTTTTACACTTATCTGAATGAACTAAAAACATATTAAATGTTCCGGTCTGGACGTTAGGATGAGTCAAAATTAAGATATATACTAGGAAGCGCATAAATAATAACAGAGTGTAACCCCTACATGTTTGTTTTAAAATAGCTAACATAAAAAAACTTGAGGCTTACATACCCTCATTTTAATGCAGTTCATGATGTAGGCATGTATGAATTACCAAATGAAATGAATCAGTAACCCATATACTTTGTCATTCCATCTCTTAATTAAAAAGCAAGAAAACTCAACCAAATCTCAGGCATCCCTCAGCTTGGGTTCTTTTTCTGTATTAAATTGAAAGGAAAATTCCATTTGCTCTGCCTGTTTAGAGAGAAAGTTGTCTTCTTTCTGAAGAAAATTAGCTTTTCCACATTGATTTTACATTACATTCTTTAAGTAACTTTGTGCTACTCCTACTTTTCTAGCTATTTTAGCTGTTTGAGGTGTCTGTTTTCTGTGGCACTGTTGCATGGTTTTTGAGCTCATCAAATTATCTGAGTTTTTAACTTCTTAATTTAGAACTCTTTGGATTGGTTTCCTTTTTTATGAGGGAGTGCAGCAGAATAATGTTGCATAAAAATGTCAGGTTTGTTTGCTGACTCATCCTTGAGATCTGGTGTGAGAGCTTTCTTAAGGACTCAAGAAATTTTGGCAGAGCAGCTTTCCTGCAGAGGCGTGGGGGGTGTAGCTCTGTGTCAGAGGCACTGGACCCTGGCCAAGGCATGGCAAATCCTGCAATAATTGTATTTGGGGAGAGCATATATATGTAGATCACGATTTTCGATTAGACAGACCAAAGGTTGCACCTTTGGAAAATGGGTAGCAGGAGGTTGTCAGTGTAGGGCAGACTAGACAGGGGGCACCCTGACGGAAGACAGGTGGCAGAAGGTGCTTTCCTCCATGGCCTTAATGAGGTGGCAGTTTCCTTAACTTTTGCTGGGACCAGTATGGAATAAAGTACTTAGCTGGTGTTAATCTACAAGTGAAAATCTGGCCCATATACTCCAAAGTAAGGTATGGAGTTTCCAGAAGCGTGAGAGCCAGATGTGATGGAATTTTTCTGGAGGGTACCTGTTGACCCAGAAGGCCTATTTGTTAGGAAGCCCTTGATACTAGAAGCATTGCAAAAYCATTTCAGAATTTTCTAAGCACTTTATGAAGGAAAATGTGACTCAAACACTAGCTGAAGGCAATGTCAAATTCCAGAATGTTTTTCTTGGTGTATACAAAAGGTCAACCCCTATGTTATGGAAAGAAGGGAATAAAAAACTTTGTAAGACCTTAGAAGAACAGCACTGGAGAGAGCATTTTCATGATAAGATATTCCTAGGTGACCTGAAATTCAGCTGTCAAAGTGAGATGAGGATATAAAGCATCATTTGCATTGATTTGAGGCCTTCTGTCATATCTACAGGAATTGTTTGAACTCTCAGTCTTGCTTCATAAAATCTGACACTTCACTATAGATTACACTTACCCTGTCTTGTCTTTCCCATGTGATAATATCAATACAAACTAGGATTAAGTGCCTACCAATAGATGGTATGTAGAATCATAGAATCAGTAAGGTTGGAAGGGACCTCTGGAGATCACCTAGTCCAACCCCCCTGCTCAAGCAGGGTCACCTAGAGCGTGTTAGACAGGGTTGCATCCAGGCAGGCTTTGAATATCTCCAGAGAAGGAGACTCCACAGTCTCTCTGGGCAACCTGTGCCAGTGCTCTGTCACTCTCACAGGGAAGAAATTCCCCCTCAYGGTCAGGCRGAACTTCCTGTGGTTCAATTTCTGCCCATTGCCTCTTGTCCTGTCACATGGGACAACTGAAAAGAGTTTGTCCCCATCCCCTTGACACCCTCCCTTCAGGTACTTATACACATTGATAGGATCCCCCCTCAGTCTTCTCTTCCCCAGGCTGAAGAGGCCCAGCTCTCGCAGCCATTCTTCGCAGGGCAGATGCTCCAGCCCTCGGATCATCTTTGTAGCCCTACGCTGGACTCTCTCCAGTAGCTCCATGTCTCTCTTGTAGTGGGGAGCCCAGAACTGGATGCAGGACTCGAGATGAGGCCTCCCCAGGGCTGAGTAGAGGGGCAGGATCACCTCCCTCGACCTGCTGGCAACAGTCTTCCCAATGCACCCCAGATTACCATTGGCCTTCTTGGCCACAAGGGCACATTGCTGGCTCATGGTCAATCTGTCATCCACCAKCACTTCCAGGTCCTTCTCTGCAGACCTAGGACTCTCCAGAAGGTCATCCCTCAGCTTGTACTGGTGCCTAGGGTGCAGGACTCTGCACTTGCCCTTGTGGAACCTCATGAGGTTCCTCTCCGCCCAACTCTCCAGCCTGTCCAGGTCTCTCTGAATGGCAGCACAGCCCTCTGGTGTATCAGMCACTCCTCCCAGCTTGGTATCATYGGCAAACTCGCTAAGGAGGCACTCTGTCCCCTCATCCAGGTCATTGATGAAGAAGTCGAACAGGATGGGACCCAGTACWGAGCCCTGGGGGACGCCACTAGCCACAGGCCTCCAACTGGACTCCACACCACTGACGACGACCCTCTGAGCTCTGCCTTTTAGCCAGTTCTCAATCCACCTCGCTGTCCACTCGTCTAACCCACACTTCCTGAACTTGCCTAGGAGRATGTTATGGGAGACAGTGTCAAAAGCCTTGCTGAAGTCAAGGTACACAACGTCCACTGCTCTCCCCTCATCTACCCAGCCAGTCATTCCATCATAGAAGGCTATCAGGTTGCTTAAGCAGGATTTYCCCTTGGWGAATCCATGCTGGCTACTCCTGATCAACTTCTTATCCTCTATATGTCTGGAGATGACAGCCAGAATGAGCTGTTCCATCACCTTTCCAGGGATGGAGGCGAGGCTGACGGGCCTATAGTTGCCTGGGTCCTCCTTCTCGTCCTTCTTGAAGACTGGAGTGACACTGGCTTTCTTCCAGTCCTCAGGCACCTCTCCAGTTCTCCATGACTTCTCAAAGATGATGGAGAGCAGCCTGGCAGCAACATCTGCCAGCTCCCTCAGTACCCGTGGGTGCATCCCATCCAGGCCCATGGATTTGTGGATGTCAAGCTTGTCCAGAAGGTCTCTAATCCTGTTCTCTTCAACCAAAGGAAAGTCTTCCCTTCTCCAGACTTTCTCCCTTACATCCAGGCTGCAGGATTCATGGGGGCTGCCATTAGCAGTGAAGACTGAAGCAAAGGAGGCATTCAGTAATTCTGCCTTCTCTGTAGCCTTCATCACCAGGGCCCCTGCCCCATTCAGTAGCAGGCCCGCATTTTCCCGAGTCCTCCTCTTGCTGCTGATATGTTTGAAAAAGCCCTTCCTATTGTCCTTGACATCCCTTGCCAGACTCAATTCCAGCTGGGCCTTTGCCTTCCTTACCGCATCTCTACATACTCTGACAGCATTCCTATAATTCTCCCAAGTAATGTGTCTCCTCTTTCATTGTCTGTGTATTTTCTTCTTCTGTCTGAATTTGGCCAAGAGCTCCTTGCTCACCCATGCAGGTCTCCTGCCCCCTTTGCTSAACTTCTTACTCATAAGATGCATGGCTCTTGAGCTTGGAGGAAGTGATGTCTGAATACTAGCCAGTTCTCCTGGACCCCCCTTCCTTTTGGGGCCTTAACCCATGAGATTCCTAGATGTATCAAAAGATATTTTTCTATGGGACAAGTGTATACACTTACCTGAGTAGTCATTTTCTTTCTCTCTTTTTTTGTTTTGTTTTAATGATCTCATGAAAGGTAGTTCAGAACTGCTTTTAGTTGAGACTAGGAAGAAAAAAAAAAGATTAAAAGATTTTGTCAAATCTATTCATGAAGTTTTTTACCGAGCCTTTTTGGTGGTGATTGTGTTTCTGCTTATGCAGTGCATGCTGGGTCTCAGGCACTGGAGGGCAGTACTAGCACTGTAACACATGGCTGACTGCCCGGGCTCTGCACTGTGAAACAAAAACTTGACATTGGAAAAAATGTCTTAAAATCTGAGAATACTAACAGTGCTTTAAGTGGTTCACTGTAACAGAAGAGCAGGCAAATGCTGCCCTGGAAAGATGCCTTGCATACTTCAATTCTTTTCAAATGAGAAATCATACTTCCCCTTCTGTGTCCCTCATGCACTCTAATTTATGCCTTAAGAGGAGAGGATGGGAGATGGTACTTAAAAGCATTAGCTCTGGACTGGTTTCTGAACAGTTAATGTACAGAACTGCCTTTTCACAGCCCATATTTGAAGGGTTATGTCTCTGCCAGAAGATAGCTGGATCCATGGAGGCAGAAAAATAGAGTTCCTCGGATTCCTTAGAAGGCCTGGAGAGTGCTGATCACACTGGTACAACAAGTAAAGGAAAGGTCAGTGAATCAGTCCAGTAGTCTCAAGTGGCACATGTCTTGTATATGTCCCATCTCTCTATAGGATGTATCTAGTAACACAATTATTAATATATTTTATGTTTCTGCATACTTCATCTTTAAATTTCTAGCAGTTTGGCAAATACTGTAGAAAGCTAGTATATTTTATTCCATTTCAAAGTACGGTCTATTACAGGGCATTATGTTTTCTCATGGAAATATTTTTTCCCTTATACTGATATATTGCTATGAATTTGAATGAACTTGAAACTTAGGGCTGTTTTTTGTATATGTGAAGTGTTACCTAGTGAGACAGAGTAAATATCCCATATATGTTCTAAGGAAGATAAGTATTTTTTAAATGTTCCTCCTAACATGAATCTTTCTGCTGCCTTAGAAAACAGGATAGTAAACAGTTGTTCTAGAAAACTGTCTGTCAGATTGAGCTATTTTGTGGTGCTAAGGAGGCTCTAATTCTTCAAAAAGCATCTTTCTGTATCTTTTTTCTTGCCAGATGAGTTAAGTGATTTATCTCATGTTATTTCTATCATGGGCATTCTTTGTTAGTGAATTTAGCTTGCATCAATTAGAAATCATCATTCTTTCTCAGCTCCTATTAATGCTTTGTTTCTCTAGAGTTGCATTTACTGTGTTCCCCAGGGAAACAGATTCCCCAAACCGCTATTCATGTGACAAATCTCAGCAACTACTTACGGACTTCATTTGTATATACAAAGATTACTCATGTTGCTAAGATTCAGTGCGCTCAAGCTATCTCTGGTGGGATTTTTTACCTTGGTGTAAATAATGTGCCTCATTCCTTTCAGTCTATAAATGCAATTCCTGTTCCCATGTGCAAAAATGATGCTACGGATGAAGTGCATTGATGTATTTTACTTACTGATGAAAGAGGTATATATTCATTATCTATTTTTAAGATATTAAAACCACAAAACAAATTGCAAATGTTTTCTATGACTTAGTAATAATGCTGGTATCTGGTTCCTATGTAATGCTGTTGGATATAATTTTTTCCATTTCATACATGGGGAACAGAGCCACAGCAAAGTAAAATGATTTCCTGGAGATTGTCCAAGAAGCTTGTAGCAGAACCTGGAAAACAATCAGGTATTCTCCATACTAGTCATCTGCTCTATGCACAGTGATGTCCTTCGTTAAAACTTGAAAGATTTTCTTTTCTTAACAATGAGGAGATCAAGTGATTGTGAGAGGCTCATTTAAACTCTAACTAATTTAGCTCCAACTGATGTAAGAGCTGAAAAGGCATGTAACAATCTGTATTTTTTGAAATGTAAATAATTTTAAAGGTTTTATTGTAAAATGATGTGATAGAGCAGAACAAGAAAAAGAAGTGAAGGGAAAAGAAAAATCAGTAAACAAGCAAAATTGCTGTTATTTGTATAAACTAATCCTTTCTAAGGCTATGTACATTTGATGCAATTAACCTGATAAGGCTTCCCTGACCTACTGAAAGAAAGCAAATCTATGACTGAAACACGTTTCATAGACATTTGTAGTTACAGATTCTCATTATCATTTATTTCCGTAGATGACCTGTCCCAGCTCTCTCTGTTGTAGGTGGTCCTTATAGCTAGAGAGTGTTCTGGAGAGAGAAGGCCCCTATTTACAGAAGGACAGGTGCCATAAAGCACGTGCTTATCAACCATGATTGAGTAAGGCTTTTGATCCTGGCCTGTCGCATTTTTCCTTTGAACTCACAAGCAGAGAAAGTGCCTTGTGATGTTAAGACTGTTTTTACAAAAACATCAAGCCTCCCACTTCGGGCATCAGAAAACAGACTTGCTCTGTTGGACTGAAAATAGAAATCTGTCTTTTTCAGAGTCTGCTTCTCTGATCTGGTGCCAGTAGGTCACAGAAAGGAGTGTTTTCATTATGTCACTGATGCATCCCATTTCTCCTTATCCTCCTCTTGTCACTCAAAGGTAGAGTATTTCTCAGGACCTCTAGCCATCCCTTTTGTAGCCCTGCAAGGATCTTCGCTACAGCAAAAGGGGGAGTGACACTCCCTGTATCTAGTGCTCATATTRGGTTCCTATATGTTAGCTTCAACCAAGCTAATCTACCTTTTTTTGTTGCAAGATAATGTGCATGCTATGAGGCACTTGCTCTGAGTGTCCAGTGATCTCCATACTGCTGCAGGAATAGATAACTGGTTCCCAGAGAATGTAATTTCTACCCATTTGTGTCTAATATTTTGGTATTGGCAACTTAACTGAAAGWCTATTGAAAGTAAGGCTCTGCAAAGAGATTCATATTATAATTTAGCCTTAGTTGGTGAGAGTTAGAAGTGCAGCTTGAAGGAAGGGCTCACTTTAAGGTAACAAAGGTAGGAAATTGCTCTTCACGCTCCTTCAGAGCAAACATGCCCATCACTTTCTACATGATGGGATTCAAAACTATTACTTTGAAGAATACATGATGCCTGTTTACTGAATATTTATATGCTGAGGGCAAGCTTAAATCTTATTTCTATCTCATTTATGTGATTAAAGTTAGGTGTCTCAATTGTTATCTTAGGGACTTCTAATCCTTTCCTGCAATAGATCATTAAAAAAAAGGGCCGGGGTGGGGAGAGAGAGAGGGAGAGGAAGAGAGAGAGAAAAAGGAAGGGGGGGGGAGATAGGGGAATGGAAGCTGTCCAGTGTTCCAAACAGTTGCAAGATGATGGTTGAACATTCAYGTGAAATGCTGAAGGTCTCAGGATGCCATTTCTAAAACTATTTACCTGTGTGGCAGTTCCTATCTATGCAGTTATGGCCCATTTGCAACACCAGGAAGACTAAAGACAAATATTTTCAAGTGGGCTCAATTTGGGATATGGCTAGTTGTCTGGCTGGGCTCAAACAGAAAGTGCACCTACAAATACTTGTATGCCGTAGGGGCAGGAAAGAGGTAGAAGGGGGTGCTGTGTGGTCTTACTTGCTAGAAATACAGAGTAATATTCTTGAATCACTGACTGAAAGGTACATGCTGCTTTCCCAGTCAGACTAAGTTCTCTGTTGTAGTTGTTTCTGGTGATTACAGGAGTCTGGTAACAATACACATTGTTATTTCAGAAGCTGTTGAGGCCATTGTAGGAATAATCTGTTCTTTAAAATTTCAGTGATGCATTTCTTTTAAGACTTTATTTTGATTATAAAATATAGCTGGAAAGCCTATTTTAGTCAGTTTTAAAATGTCTGTTTTGGTTTTGAATGAAGAAATACACAAACCTTTTGTTTTCCAAGAGTTTCATGCTTCAGCTCTAATAAAGTCTTCAAATATTTGTTACTTCATAAATATTTTTTGAACAGCCCTTACTGCATAGGAAAAAAACTCAAATTATTAGATGCAGTTAAACAAAGGTGTCATAACTATGCTAAGCCAAAACATTGMAGACTTTCTAACTTAAGAAGGAGGTTTTTAAACTAAGTTTGGTGGGGAGTTTGGACTGAAGGCTAGAGGTAAGAAGAAATGTTGCAATTGGAGGAGGCATGCCTGACAGAAGACTGCAGGGGACCCTTAACATTTCTGCTCAGAGGCTTACTTTGTGTGTCAGTGTGCTAATTCATAGAGCCTGGGCAGCACACAAGAAAGACTGGAGGTCCACGTGCATTCACAGGGCTATGATGAAACTGGAAGCAAAGATGTGCTAGGTTAGCCCATGTGATCCGAGCATGGTCATGGATGGGCACAGGCTGTTTAGGAAGAGTAAGTAAGGAGAAAAAGGAGGGTTCATATAGTTCCTCTATATGAAGGAACTCTTTGATGGCACAGAGCTCCAGTATGAAATCAGGGATGTGTCCATTGAAAGTCTCTTAGAGTGAAGATCAGAGGGAAAGGTATCTCTGATGTTATGGCAAAGATCTGTTATAGACTACTTGATTAAGGATGAAGCAGTTGAGCCTTTCTACAAACAACTAACAGAAGTTGCAGGCTCTGGCACTCATAGCAGACCGCCTCTCAGACTCCCGAAAGAGCCCTGAGTTGGCAAGMCAGGCAGTTCCCAGACTGCTAGGATTGTTCAGGGTAACAATGTCTTGGTGCTTATGATAGAGGGAATAGTTGGATTAGTGCTTTACTTGACCCCAGGAAACAGGGAAGAACTAGTTGACATTCATGGTCACAGGTCAGGCACAGAGTTGCAATTTGGGCTAAAGTGGCCATAAGACAAATGGGTTCATAACCCAGATCTGCTGATCAGATAACCAGCAGAGTTAGGACTGCTTTTAAGAAGAGCAGACTTTGGTTCGCTTAAAGAATTGATAGATAAAATTGTCTGACAGACCGCTATGAGGGGGGAAGGTGCTGGCTAGTTAAAAAAAAAAAAAATTACTGAGCTATTGGGAACAAACTAAGCTGCTAGTCAGGAAGGCCAGTAGTTTAGATAGCAAACATGCTTGACTAAGCTAGGAGCTCCTTGCTGACCTAAGATGCAGAAAGAGAACATACAAAAACTGGAAACATATATGATGGAATGAAAGAGGAATATAAAAGCACTACTCGGACGTTTAGGGGTGAAATTGGGAAGGCTAAAGCCCAGATGGAGATAAAAACTAGTGAGAAACACTAAGGGTGACAAGAAGGATTCTACAAGGATGTTTGTAAAAGAAAATTGAGAGAAAATGTGGCTCTGTTGATGAATGAGAAGAAGACAGCCTGGTAACAGATGATGCAGAAGAAACTGATGTACTCTTTTTTTTTTTTTTTTTTGCTTCAATCTGTTTCAGCCTCTAGGAGGATCTGGTGAACAGTAAAATAGCTGGCCTCACCTCAGGGTCCTCTTGGAATTCGTTTCCAAACACATGAATGACAGGAGCTGTCTGACTGTGAACTGTCAACAGGTTTCAATTTACTATGGGCAAATCATACTTGACCAATCTGATCACCTTCTGCAATGAAATGACTGGCTGTGTGGGTGAAGGGAAAGTGGATGTAATATACCTCAACTTTAGTGATGCTTTTAATGCCACTTCACACCGAATTTTCACTTGGAAGGTAAGGAAGCATAGACTATCAGATAGGTTGAAAATTAGTTGGACCACAGGGTTCAGAGGATAGTAATCAATGGCTCAAGCACTATTTAGTGTCTTGAGACAAGCAAAGTACCTCAGAGGCTGATACTGAAGCTGATATTGAACAGTATCTCCATCAATTAACTGAATGATTCAGTGTACCTTCAACAAATTTTYGGGTGCTATTAAGCTAGAGAGAGTGACTGACAAGCTAAATAGTGGAGCTTCAGTCCTGAGGGACTTTGAGAAATTTAGGGACTGCACCAACAAAAACCTCATGAGGAACAAAAAGGAGAAGAGCAAAGTTCTGCATCTGGGGTGGGATAACCCCATGCATCAGTATAGGCTGGAAGCTGAGTAGTTGAGTGGCAGCCCTGCTGAGGAGGACCTGGAGGTTACTATGGACACTGAGATAAACATGAGCCAGCAGGGTGGTATTATTGTAAATTAGTCAAATCATGTACTGAGTTTGCTAATTCTGTGTTAGTATTAATATTAGTGTAGGATGAGTGTGACTAGCAGACTGAAAGAAGTTATTAATCTTCTATGCCCAGCTCCAGTGTGGCTATGCCTCAAATACTGTGCCCAGTTTTAGGAACACCCCTCAACCCCCCATTCCCAGTTCAGAAGGATGGGAAGACATTAGAAAGTATCCAGTGGAGAGCTACCAAGATGGGCAGGAGCCCAGAGCATGTGATCTGTGGGGGAAAAAATGGAAGGAGCTACACTCATTTGATGAAGAGGAGTCTAAGGGGCAATCTAATAGCAAGTTTSAACTACTTGAATGTTGGTTACAAAGACCAAGGAAACAAGCTTGTTTTCCTACTGGCAGATGGTATTACAGGGCTCAGCAGCCACACATTGTTTCTTGGGAGATTATAAAATACCTACTCATATTATGAAAACTTTGGGGCTTTATCTAATATTGGTAATAAACTTACTTTGAGACTGAAGCTGGACTTAGAGATCCCAGAGATCCATTCTCTATGGATTAAAAAAAAAAAAAAAAAAAAAAAAGTCTGAGCAGCAGCAACTATGTATTAGCTGCCAGAGGCTCTGACTTTTTTCATTCTCTGCCTCTTGCACTACATCTAAGGCATGTTTTGTGTGATCATAACAAAGGTGGGTTTAAAGCTGAGTTGGCCCTGCAGGACTGTGACTTCCATTGCCCAAGCAACCCAAGGGGTTTCCAAGTCCTTTGCTGTTTGTAGATATGTTTGTGGTAGACAGTCTGGGGAATAGGTGCTGGTATTAGAGCTGAGCCATGCGATATATTGGGAGCTAGGCAAAAGACACACTCCACAAACTTAGAATTCTGCTTACTTTGTCTTCCCGTGTTTGAAAAATTGCTCTACTGATCCCTGAATATATCTGTATTAGAGTTGAAGGTGAGACTGTGGTTCATGCAGACATGCACAGGATAGCTTTAAGCTAGCAGCACCGGAGCTATAGCAACAGCACAAACCACAAAACTTCTGAAATGCTGAATAAAAATATGGGTAGTTATCTTGTGCTAATCTCTGTGCTTCCTCAACTATGCTATGACGCTCTTTTCCAGTGTGAAAGGGGGCCTCAGCTTATTATTTTTATATATATATATATATATATATATATATATATTTTTTTTTTTTTTTTTTTTTTTTTTTTTTTGCAAAGACAAAACTTTAGAAGTAACCCTCCCTTGCTAGATCTGGTTAAAGCTAGCAGAGTCAGATTGTGCATAGTGTCATGATAGAAGTGCTCCATGCCCCCTTTGAAAACATGCCTTCTAGCTGCTTAAATGTGCACCACATTGTACAGTGGTGCTGGGTCATCCCAAGGATAGAGAGGATATAAGTGTGGCTGACAGCCACATTTCTGCCCTCGCTCAGCTTCCAGTAGAGCACTGTTCAGTCAGGCCAAAGAATCTGCTAGATTTCATCCAGATTTCCCTTGTTCTTTGGGTTGAATTTACTAATATTTAAATAACAGTGAAATGTGAGCTATCTTTGTCAGTCTGGCTGCTCTTTATGTCTTGGAGCCTTTTGTCCATTTCTGCCTCTCGTAGCAAGCAGCCTCCACCGTGCAGGCCCATCATTTACTTCGTTCATTTTCCAAGAATGATAAAACCACGGATCTGGCAGGCTACTATGTTGCTAAAAACAAAGCATGTAGGAGTTAGATCCCAAGATGGAAAAGATTGCTGGCTCATGGTCTGTGTGAAACATCAAACTGTTGAGAGTTGAGATATTGTTATACTAATGTTGGGAACCCTGGCTGTTAATGTTTTATACGTTCAGGCAATGGATCCAGAATCTCGCCTAGAGCAGTCTTTGCCATGCGAACTGCTTGTGCTTTAAACAGCTTGACAGGCCAGTCTGGGCCTCTCCTCAGAGCTAGCTTTAACAGTGAGCAGCCAGAGTAGTAACTCCGGCCCCTAGTTCAAGGAAGGCTCCTTCTCAACAACACTTGCTGAGAGGAAAGTAAAGAAGTGTCACCATGACTCAAGCTGACCGTGCAGCTGAGAAATGGTCTAACTGCTCATTACCGACCCGTGGGGGAAGTCTAGAGAGCTGTTAATTAGCTGGAGTCTCATTCTGCTTTACGCAGCAGATGAGAGAAAGCAGTGTGGTTTGCTGGGGTGTGTGTGTGTGTGGTGTGTGACTGCAGTGACCAGTCGCCTGGATGAAAAACACATGAAGAAGGTTAATGATGTATATACAATGTGATCTGGGTGTACAATGTGATCTGCACTAACAGTTTCTTTGAGTGAATTGCAAGTATCCTGAGAAAGCGTTTGAGCATTTGTAGGATGTTTACATCCCTGCTCCCTTCCAACCAGCTTGCTAATCTGTTCAGAGCATGCACATTACGAATGTGGCCCTGGGAAGATTCAAGTTTGGGGAAAAAAAAATCTAAAAATTCACCTTCTCTAGGTCAAATTCTTCCTAATACCTGCTCTTTTTTCCCCCAACTTTCTTTCTTCCAGTACTGGTATAGTCTGAAACAATGCAAAAGAGWTGCTCATTTGAATGCTGAATATATTTGAAAGCTGTGATGTTCACAGAWTGAATTATGCTCTTTTCAGAATCTGGAACATATTAATTCTGGGGTTACAGGAGTTACAGAGTGGAAAAAACTTACCTATGTTCCTGCTACAATGGATACCTATTAATGTGTATTAAAAGGGGTAAAGTAGGAGGGAAGCAGCATAATGTACAGTGAGACTTTTTTTAATTCAGTGTGTGGAATGGTGCATAAGGAAAGGAGTSAAAGGCTACAACAGTTTCTTCAACACAACTCTATCAATGCAATTTATTCAYAGTTATCAATAATCTGCTGTTTGTCTGCAGTTTCTGGCTTAAAAATTCCTATCAATGCATACATATCTATTGAGCAGATTTGGAGCAGGTAGGTAATTTTCTAGAGCTTACATAATTTCTGTAGGTTCTTATATACAGCTCTTACAATTACGGGGGTTTACAAAATGGGGAGGAACTCGGGAGAGAAAAGGGTTCGTGGAGTTTTCTGGAAAACAGCAGAAGGTTCCTGAGAAAAGAGATCAGTCAAAACAGAGGCTCCTCTTGTTCTGTGGAAGGCCTGGGCATAATGAATGCCGCCGCTGTGCAGTCGCAGGAAACCAGAGGTCTGGATCTGTGCCTCCGCTGCTAGAGACTGCGGGCTCATGGCACCAGCAAGCTGCAATTGTTTTAAAGGGGCATAACTGATGAGTGACATTTTCCTGGAAGATAAATCAGCGGTGGATTTGACTTATTGTCCTTTCTCTTTTGACCCTTCARTCACTGTACTAATTCATACAATGAAGATTGAGATGCTGATTTTTTATTAGTTAATTTTTAGTTTTGAGGTCCATAAGCTATTTGCTTTCCTGTACACAGTGGACTGAGCAGGAAAAACCCTAATGAAAAAGTGTTTCTGAGTTGATGGACAGATGATTTTCTGGGTTCTGAAAAAGATTCAGTTCATGCTTTTGACCGGACCATTGCAGCATGTGGAAAAAAAGACAATTTTGTGCATAGCAGCAACAACACAATGCAATGATATTATCTGAAGTTATCTTGTTCAGCTGGAGTGCAGCTGAGAAATCTGCTGTGCAGCTTGCAAGGAAGAAAAAAACMAAACCAAACCAAACCCTGCTCTTCCAGTCKATRTAGCTAAGATAGAAAAGAAGGCAGAACTGAAGTGACCTGTTTGTGATCACTGTATGTAGTAGGAGGAAGCTCAAGCCATATACCTAACTTTGAGATAGTTGGAATTATATATAACTTATAAACAAGTATAAATCCCACCCTTTCATCTTTATAGGGGCTCTTCATGAGAATATTATTCAATAAAAACAGTCTGTATCAGAGCAAACATCCAATTATGGCACCTGTGGCCAAAAAGCTTGCAAAAGCACCATTTCTATCATTCAGTTAGCACTTGCATGTGGCTGGTGGCAAATTAAATGATGAGGAACCTCTGTGGCAGAGGAAAAGGAAAGATTCCTCTGTAGGAGCATTTGATATATAGGAAATAAGGAACAAGTATGAAACAGGGTTGCTGCAACAGAAATGTTTTTCTATATATTGTTTTATCTTATATTTAGAAGTTGTCTAGATTATGAAACAATGGAATCGTGTGGGCTCCAAAGCAGTGTACAAATTTCAAAAGAAGGCTAAAAATCACTTTGTCTTTTTTGTAAAGGTAAAGTTGCTTTTCCATTCATTGTCACATGCTGGTGCGTATTTTATAATTTTTGTCTGCTCTTACATTGACTAGAGCTTAGTGTCGACAGTGTGGGGAGTCCGCGATCCCCCAGTGCTSGATCCTGCCTCTGGCTGTGCTACATCAACAGAGCACTGTTCATAACCCCCTTCCTAGCTCCCTTCCCCTCAATGCTAAGAGATGTGAATATCTTCCAGTTATTAGCTTCTGTATCCTGTAAACATATTAAAGGTCATAAAATATACAGTGTTAACATTAGCTGGTGCTTTTCAGCCTCTGCTACCCCCATTTGATCCTATGTGCACACATGAAAAGGTGAATGGTCATCTTCAGTGAATAATATTTGATTCCTGTAATAGAAGAAATCTGTTCTCAGTTGGTGCTACTGGCTTTAGAGAGTTTTGTTGGTTTATTTTTGCCTTCTTTGTCTTGCCAGCACTGACAACATCCATAATGGGATGGAATACCTGCCCAGAATTTCATTTGAGTGGTCAGAAGTCTTCAATTACCCGTGATTAGATATGGCTTTTTTGCCCTTTGTTAAAGTTTGAATACATGTGTTGTCAGAAAATTGCGTCTTCCTGAGGTGATTTTCACTTGATTGTATTAGTGAAAGATGTAACAACAATAGAACATTCAGGTGAGTCTAAACATTTAAAGGGCAAAGGCCTGCCCTGTCCCACTCTGATAAGGTAAATAGATATTACTCTGTAAAAATGATGAACACAGTTTGAGCTTTTTCTAACATATTTGAGATCTTCCTAGAGAGGCATTAAGTGGCATGCTTATAAATGAGAATCAGGCCTATAAAATTTAGTTTTGGTTTTCCCTAGCATCTACTGACTTCCAGGCTTTTCCAGCCTGGCAAGACAATGAGGACATCTGTTTCTGCGAATCAGCAGAATGCACTTGCCCAGTTAGCAGAAGGTGTATTTCAGGCTGCAGTATGTTTTTGATGCTCTAAGAACTTCCAGGAAATGTAACTTCTGTGTGTTTTTAATTTGATGGTAAATAATGTGAAAATAAGAGAGTTATTCCTGCTGTGAAGGGTCTTTTTTTGGTTCTATTTTTATTTATTTTTCCTTTTTAAGCTAGAAGTGTCTTATCTAATCTTTTTTGAGAACAAGCATGGCATGTTGGCATGTACCAACTTGCTCCAGCCTGTTTAAARGGATTTGAGCATCGATAACCTCATTAAAAGCTAATGTGTCAAAGTGTGCTGCTACAAAGTTCCATATCGAAATCAACAGTTAGCATTTCAAACTCTTGATTTCACTGCTCTTTGTTTGGAAATGTATTCTCTGACACATACTGTTTTATTTAAGATTGCGAGGCTTGTTTGCCTTTTGTCTTGTTTCCTCTGACACTGAGGATCCCATCCTGCTCCTGTTGGAGCCAGCACTGGAGCCCTTATCTAATTTCGTAAGACCAGAGATGGACTCTCCAGTGTTCTGTCACTTGCTTGCAGTGTACAGCAGGCTCCTCAGCTTTCCAAGGGGTCCACTTAGGACAAATCTTAAAAGCTGATGGGCTTGGGACACCCTGCAGCCCAACCTAGTAGCTGGAGTCCCAGAGCCTGAACTTAAAAGGCTGTGCCCCAGAGCTTCAGCACCGGGCCACGGCCCCACCACTGAATCTCAGTTCTGCGCTGCCTCATCTCCCCGGCACCACAGTGCCAGGTGCCATGAGTGGGGAGCATCATCTCTGAGGCAGCAGCCTGTGGGCTGTGCTCTAGTAACACTGTGCTGGGGCAGAGGCGACTGCCTGCAGCTCCTCTCTCTCTGCTGCCTGATGCTAGTGGGGCCCAGGACTCTCCAGAGCTGCATGCAGCAGCCTGACAGACAACAGCAAAAGGCGTGCCAGGGAGTTTAGTTAGGCTGGTTTGTCACAAGTTGGTTACTGGAGCAGAAGTCTTGGCAGCTTCCTTCACACACCACCTTTTAAAGGGCAACAAGGTTGCAATGACTGTGATATTTTTGTGCTATTGAAGCTATGGAGGAACAGAAAGAGCAGTTAAGGGACTCTACCCTTCTGCAGCAACTGAGATCTATGTCCTACCAGCCATCTCCCTTGAGTAATACAGTTCTCCACCTGAGTAGAGCCTAGCTCATGAGTCAGAAACATATTCCACTGGGGTTCCCCCTTTTACTGTAGATGGGGAGCAAATGACTTCAGTTTTCTGTTCCCTACTTTGTGCCTCCAGAGCTGCTCTGTGGTAAGGAAGAGAGGGAAGAAGGATCATAATTTGTCTTTTCACTGTCTTCCCTCTGGAGGAGTTTCTGTCCATCTGACTGCAGCCAGGGTCAGGGTGTGAGTAAGGAGCTGTCTTCTACTTTCTCTACCTCTTCTCTCACTCAGGAGAGTGAGAGCATGACAGTCCCTGCCTTCGCAGTACTGGGGTTGGTGCCATTATCAACAGTAATGCTATAACCATATGAACACTTCTGCAAGTAGAAATGTTCTCCTGGTTTGGTATATTCCTCTATATAATCATAGGGAAGGACTAGTTTAGCTTGAGATGTGTTAACCCTTGCAAGATCTCATCCTTCTTATTTCACCCAGGTACTTATATTTTATTTGCAGCTTGCACATTTCCTGTTCTAGCTCTTTTCCTCTGGCTTTCTTGATAATTCTGTCTTCTCTTTTAGACTGGTTTGCAATGCAGACCATCAGACACTGCTGCCACTATTCGGAGATGCATCTCCTCATCTCCTTGAAATTCTTCTAATTCCTTAGCTCTGCAGTAAAAGCAATAATATTTTAGGGGAAAAAATAATCTACTGTATGTAATCCAAACTCGAGCTCCCTCTGATCATTTGCTCCAAAGAATACTTTCCCAGTTTGTGATGTCAACACAAGTCTTGAAGATAAAAACATATCAAATTTCACTGCCTGGCTTAAAGTTACCCCACTGAGAAATGTTTCAAATCTTTTCCACTTTGCCAAGTAAAATCTTAAGAAATTAAAAATAAAAGAAAAGAAAAGAAAAAGAAGACTGAAGAAAGTCAAGGCTTCTACTGAAATGAAACAGACGTGAGTCTTCTGGAGCAAGGTGTAGTGTATAGCCTTCTCTTGGGGCAGGAAACTTTAGCGTCCCTTTACCCACTGCCAAAACCATCATCGCACATCCCATGACATTGTAACAGCTGCAATTCCCCACTGCCTCGGTATAGACTTGGACTTTATCTACTGTCATCTGTGTTGTTGCTCCAGATTTGCACTTTCTCCAAACACTGGGAAATTCTCAGTTTCTTTTTTTCTTCTCTTTTTTCTATTTGTTTTTTTTTTCTCTCTCTCTCCTGATCATTGACAGTAACATCATCATTACTACTATGGGTCCTCTTGTGCACCTATGAACTTCATTGTTTTGAAATGGCTGGAGGAGAAAAAAAAAACAAAACTTGATTTCTTTGGAAATTAAATGAGTGACTAATTTTTTTTTTAAATTAAGATAAAGCTTAATGCATAACAGAAGCAGTGCTTTTTCTCTAATGCATTCATATACATTCAGCACAAGAAACATTGTACTTGTTTATGAAAGAAATGGTGTGTTGTCAAAGGGGAGAAACTTTCACTTAAGCTATTCTAGTGTAGTGAAAAATAAATCCAACCTTTCTTCTGTCTGTGGTAAGCAAGAAAGGAAGATCACTTCAGTGTGTACATTTTGCAAGTGGCACCAAATCTTACACCTTTGCTGGGCAGCTACCGCTACACCCACAAGCTGCTTGTTATCTATTTGCTCCCATATTTCAGAATGAAAATAATGCATTTTGTGATGTAAGATGCACCAGGAAGGACCTCATTCAAGATTGATCTGGACAGGGGCCTAGGGAGCAGAGACTCTTCATCTCTGGGACATCTCTTACTTCCCCTGTAGTGGAGCACACACTGGCTGACCCTGAGGTAAAGCTCTCTTAATTCCCTGCTATTTTTGTATGTGACAAAGCAACCAATTCTGACTTAATCATCTAATTGGAGCAAAAGTCCCGTCACATCATTAGTGCTGAGATGGGATGGGATCCTTCACTGTGCAATCCAGATGAGGCTGCAGTCTGCATTGAGCTACCCAATGGCAGTGCTTATTAGTGCCTTATTGTCATGCAAACACTTGTACACCCTTTTTTTGGCCAAGACCGGAGCTACTTCCACATGAATCGCTAAGCAGCCATCACCCGGAAACTAATTTTGG
Organism: Rhea americana; assembly: GCF_003343005.1. NCBI lineage: Eukaryota > Metazoa > Chordata > Aves > Rheiformes > Rheidae > Rhea > Rhea americana. The sequence continues at coordinate 563,374 of NW_028185417.1, read as the reverse complement.
CCTCTAACTACATAGGTGAGACCTCAGACCCTGTCACAGAGGATAAATGACATCCCATTTTTATCTGTCCTCTGGACAGCTGTTAAAATTCCACAGCAGCTTTGGTTTGCAACCTCCACTGAAGGATAGTGCTCCAGGCATTGTAACACGTCCCCGATATGGATGTGAACAATGAATGCGATTCGAGGCTGACTAGGACGGAGGCATATCAGGCCCAAGCTGCAGAAGCTCAAGTTGGACCCTGGAAATATTTTTCTCCTTTTTGATCTGGTTTCTGGTTTATGGGAAGGGAAGGAGGGAGCAGGACTGGTGAGACAGGGCTAGCGTAAGTCTCTCTCTGAAAATTCCAGGAGACACAGCCTAACATTTTTTATGAATTTATTTCTGCCTCAAGTAATTTGGCATGGTTGTTAAATTTGACTATGTTCATAGTGCTATGAGGAATTGCAGAGGAAATATGTCTGATGAAGAATTGTTTTGGACTGCAGAGGAGAGCAGTATATTTTGTCAGAAATGGGGCCAGGGTTTACCGAGGAGATGCCAGAAAACTAATTTAAATTTTCATATTTCACATTTGTAGTTAGATGAGGCTCTGGAATCCCTGCTCCCACTTCCTAGATCCTCTAGAATTGTTGTACTGCTGATGACAGCCCTGTCAAGAGTTTCGCCAGACTGCGCGCATGAGTTGAAAACACCGTAAACTTTTGAGTTTTAGAGTTATACCATTAGCTGCCTGAGTGGACCAAGCTGCATCCACCACAATGTGGATGTGTGCATTACTGAGAGGGAAAGAAGAAATGAAGGTAAATCTCTTTTCAAGAAGTTAGTAGTGTTAAATGAGCTATTACGTACAATGGCAGAATGTCTTGTTGCCAGGAATCTAGAATATTCATTTCTCACATGTTACTAGATTATGATTTGGTGTTTATCCTCAAGGGCTTGTTTACCTTTGATCAGTATTTTTCTAACTATTTTGCTAACTCATAATTTATTAGATATTTGAGACAGTCTGTATTGCCTCAAGAACGTGCCCCATTTTACCGGAATAAACTTCAGTGTATATCCATATATCCTTTTAGTGGATTTTGGTATTTTGGTGAAACTTGTCACCAGATTTCCTATCTGCTGCCATTGACTGTTGTTAAGATAAATATTGCCTAAATTAAACTTTGGTGGGAACTCATCAGGAAGAATAATGAGAAACTTTGTTTCATGTAAAATAGTGTTGTTGGAAGAATGAAAAATCACAATCTACGTCTTTGATCCTTAAACTAAATTGCAGTAATAATGGGCCCACTGATGGAATATTGAGTGTGTCTGCCTCTGTAATTTTGTACTGAGGTTGTGTTCTCTGTTTTTTTTCAGATATTTAACATGCATTTTCACATTAAAAAATCAACTTTCTTTCAATGAAAGCTTCAGGGTTGCAGTAGGCAACTCAGTAATAATAAGTTGGTGCAGGCCAGGGAGCAACTGGTTTAAAATTGAAGTTCGTAGTATCTTTTACAGACAGATTCTGTTGTATGAAGATTTCCACACCATTCAAATAAAGCTCAACAAACATATTTACAGGCTAGATTCCTAGTACTTAACCTGTTATTTTTTAACTAGGGACTAAGCTTTATCTTGGGGTATCTATTGGTGAGATAAGATGTGCCAGTGGAGTGTCTCAAGTGAAGCATAAAATAAAAAATCTGAACTGAGCCCTTGCTCAGAACTTACTGATGTTCTGCATAATAGCCTGTTCTATGATTGTGGATAGATTTCAGTTTGTGTTTGTGCCTAACCTTCTTAAAACAACTTTTTATGGCTTCTGTCGAAGTTGTGCTTTGCCATTTGCTGTATGGACCGTCACTGTATAACGCTTAGCAATTCCAAATTTATTTAATTTGGTGAAGAATGAGTTGATTCCTATTTGTATTTGTTTTTCTTAAGTCGTACTGACAAAAAAAATGGGTATAAATGTAACGCATGACTCCTGCTTATGGTAGATTTTAGCATTTATCAGTAACATTCCCATTCTGCAATTAAAATAAAAGGACTATGTGCTTTTGCAATTTGAGTTAACAGTTAATCTATTGTGACTAAAAAAAAACGTCTGACAGGAGCAGCCACCCTGTTCATAGTACTCTCAGATGGAAGAAGGCACCTTTGAAAGTGAACGGTGAAGCTAACGTAGTAACTGCAGAGTTTTTCAAGAGAGACATAAAGTGTCTTTCTTGTTCCTGTCACCAATATGTTCTAGCTTGTTTCGCTCTTCAAGAGCATAGTTCTGTCTGATAGCACCCAAGCCAAAATATGCTTTGCAATCTTTTGTTCCAAACTAGGAAATTTTAGAGAATTTGTGGACCCTGGGGAGAAAGCTCTATAATGTCTTTGACAGATAGAACCATGACAAAACAATTGTGATTAAATTCATTTCTATGCTACCTTTGTAGTTGATTTTAATATAGATAATTTCCATGTGAGTAAGGCAAAATACAGCAATGTTTATCTCACAGTCTTGAGAGGACAAACTAACAAGGAAACTAGTTTGACTTTTTGTTAAGCTACATTGAGGGCTTATAAAAAGGATGCTCTGACTAATGACAGACCAACTGAGGGGAAAGGCAAAATATGTGTAGCGTGATATCTCAGATTTTTTGGCATCTAACAAATTCTCCTTGACCTGCTCCTGCATGTTGCCTTTTGTATTAAAAAAAAAAAGCTTATGTTTTTCATTATCAAGGGCAGTGGAAAATCTGCAGAAATTTGGGACTAGGAAAACAAAGCAGATGAAGCCAGTGGGTGGTCTGTATTCACTGTAACATCTCACCAAGTTTCTGGACACTGGATTTGTTGTAATCACTTTCACTTTATAAGCATATATCTGGGTGGGAGAGAGTAGGGGAAAGAGGAAAGAAACAAATGTTATTTACTAAGACAATATGTTCCTAACAAAAATAATTAAAAAGAAAAAAAAATCTTTCCGGAAGGGAAATATGAAACAGTGTATTGTTAAGATTCATATTGTTTATATTTTTGTATCATAGCCCAACCTCAGTGCTTTTTTGTCACTGTATTTAATTTCATTTTTAATCTTGCTTTTGTTTCTTCGTTAATTGAAGCTTATATGTTAAACATTTCTGATTCCTTTAACAAAATGCTGATCAGCTGTAGGTCATAAACCAATGGAAATTTCATCTTCATTGTTTGCTAGAATAGGCAGACTTTTCTTGTCTTTGTTTTCTGAGGAAAAGCCTCCGTTGTACATTTGCCAGTAGCACAGTAGGCTTTTCAAATGCAGTGTTCAAGTAGGTACAGCGGTACATGAGCAGACGAGACTTCTTATGTCACTAGGCAGATGTGCAGAATTGTCAAGAGAAAACTTTTTTTTTTTTCCTTTTTTAAAGAGTAGTGAAGCTTTTTTAAAAGGCAAGTGGAGAAAGTTCTTTGGAATTTAGTGCGCATCTCTGCCAAGGGCTGCCTTCACTTCCCCATGGAGCAAATACAGTCCTTGGGGCACTGTTGACCCCCTCCAGCCAGCAAGCTTTTTTGGGCGAGCAGTGGATGGGCATCTTCTCAAGGGATTGTGAGGAATCCTCTCTGTTTGGCTTGTAGGTACCAGGCTCTACGCAAAAGTCCCTGAAAAGACTTTTAACAAATGTAAAATTTTATTCTGATCCACATCCTGTGAGATGTAATGATTACAAGAACTGAAACAGGAGAATAGGGCATACTTCTGTACGCCTGAGCCCAGGAGCGGGTGCTGGGCATCTCTCACTGCAGGGTCAGGTGAGGACTGGTGGGCACTGTCCCTCTCCCTCAGGATCTTCCTCCACGGGAAACCTCCCTGGCTGTGCAGAACAGCCTGGCATGGTATTTTCTGCCAAATATCCAGTTGAGGGTGACAAGAAGATAGTGTGCAGGTTACATACAGCCTGAGAGGATCAGAACAAGCTCTGCTGTACCAGCTCCTCTGTGGACAGTACTGTGCTTGTGTATATGATTCCACGTTTTCATTGCACTACATCACCCACTAGATTATTATTGTGAGCTTATGACCTTTTATAGGGATTTCTCAATGACTTTTTTTTTTTTTTTTTTTTTTTTNTTTTTTTAAGTTCCTAACACAGTAAACCTCCAGTTGGACTATGAATTTTTTTTTTTTTTTTTTAAGTTCCTAACACAGTAAACCTCCAGTTGGACTATGAAGGTGAGATTGTAGTAGAAGGCTTTTTCTTTTTCTTTTTTTTTTTCTTGTTTCTTTAATAAGATAATGAGGCAGCACTCTGTATTGCCGATAGCTGAGTCTTTCACCTTGAGAAAACAACATTTTGGGAAGTTCCTCAAATAGTGTAATCTAGTTTCCTGTTTCTTCCAAAGCCAGGATTTTTATGACTACATCCTCTCCACTCCTCTCTCATTTGGCTTACCAAACAAAGCTGAACTAAAGTAGCAGGTGTGACTCTTGCTCTACAGATGGGTGAGGTTTGTGGCAACTATGACCAACTACAGAAGTCAATTCCATTATTAAGTTGCATCCTGAAATAGTTTGGTTCGAGTCACTGTGTTCCACCTGATATAATCCATATCAGATATTTGCACACTTGCTTTCTTGCTTTCTTTTATTAAGGAAAAGGAAAAGGAAAAGGAAAAGGAAAAGGAAAAGGAAAAAAAGAAAAAGAAAAAGAAAAAGAAAAAGAAAAAGAAAAAGAAAAAAAAAAAAGAAAGAAAAAAGAAAAAGAAAAAGATAAAGGCTTCAGTATGCACTATGGCATAAAGCAAACTGAATAAGCCTCTGTAGGCTGATGACACTCATCAGTAGCAAACATCAAGTCCCAATTTTGAGACCATTTGCTCTAGGGTTTAGATTGATGCAGAAGCAGCTTCTAATTGCTTCATCTTCCCTTGTATGTGTGCAGAGACTTGCCTCCAGCCTATGCCCTTGCACCCATATAGCAGCAGCAGCATCTGTTAGTCCAGCTAATGTGCAAGCACATTAGGAGACTGTTGCTGCTGCAAGAACGGCTCACCTTCTCTGGGGAAAAAAATGTGGATGAGGTGGAAGTAATCCATATTCTGGATGTAGGACACTGGCCATGATTTCTGAACCAAAGTAAATTTAATTATGAGTGTGCATCTCATTCTTTGTAAAGGTTAAATACCTCTTACGTGTTATTGATATCACAGAAGATTTCAAGATTCAAATGCTTTTAAATTGTTATATGAGTGAATTATATGCTGTGCATTACGCCATGTATAACAGGTAGTCCAATATGTCCCACAACTTCTCAAGACTAAACAAATGAATGTGAAGCTGTGTATACAAATCTCCTTATACCAGCTGCAGGGTGTTTTCTAAAGAGATTAAGACTCTGCCCTTTTATATTATACTGTTGTATGCAGTTTACATTTTAAGTGTGCCTTCCTCAGCTTCATTAAGGTGTCCTTGCACAAAGTACATCAGCATTCAAGCTTCCTTCCATCAACAAAATAGTGCAAAAGAGCTTTAAGATGAACGAAGACCAAAGAACGACTGATTTTTGCTGGACTGTACAGCTTTTCATGCTTTGCATGTTACCATTGATTATAACAAATTCTGGATGAAATTCAGATTTGTTTCAAATGCCAAAATTGTGGGTTTAATTCTAGGGTGTATCCCTGTTCTTTTTATAATGGAAGTTTAGGTAACTGTAGAGTTAAATAACTTTGTTTTCCATTGTTGTAAGTCCCTTTATTGAATTTGGCACCAGTTCAAACAGCTTTATAACATCCAACCCATGTTGGATCACAAAGCAAAGACCTCCCTAGGAACACAAATGGAAGTTCTTTCCACTACTAGTGAAATTAATGATAGTGTTAGTAGTTTAACTAAACTGCCTTTTAAAGAAAACAAACTAAAACAAGCTTTTAAAGAAAGACTAAAACTCAAGCTGCCTAAGTTCTCATGAGGCACCATTCAAAGGACGGTATTCTGCTTGTCACGCAAACTTTCCATAACTATGTGAATTTTGGGCAGGATTAGGATGGATAGAGGATCAGGAATGCTGGCAGACACTACTGCGCTTTGCAGTTGCAGGAGAAAGGGGCCACACATCAGCTGATGCTGTTGATGTGTTGATGGATTAGTGAACAGAGAAGGGTTTGCATTGTGCTAAAAATGGAAGGATTAACAGCAGGTTAGGTTAGTGGAAGGAGGAGGAGGGGATACGAAGCAACATGCTGTGACATAGGTCTATATTAACTCACTATCAGCCTCCTTCTTTGCCACTAATCCCTTTCCACTTTCTTCAATGAGAAAAATACTTCTAGAGAGGTTTCTTTGTATCAGAGAAGGAGAACTCTTTATTTCTTATTTCTTTTTCCTTCTCCTTTCGTTATGCTTTTTATTTTTTAGCATGATTGCTGATTGTGTTTTTAAGTTTCCAAATATTTTTGATCCAAAGTTATTTCCAGATAGTAAAGAGTTAGGGGTGCAGTCTTAACAGCAAAGGCAGATCCTGACCTGACATGACAGCCAGGGATGTTAGCATGTATGGATTTATTAAATGCTGCAGCTGTGAGGTTAGATAGTGTATTCTCACTTGGATCCGCTACTGCTATGTAAGGTGCAGATCCACCTCTTAGAAATAATAAGCCATGGTGTTTTCTTTTCATCTCCTCCAAATCCAGCAAGTTTGTTGCTTTGATAAAGCTTTTGGACAAACCTAGCAAATGCTGATTGTACCACATTGTTCCTTAAGGTCTGTGTTTCACTGTTTTGATGTAGTTCAGCAATCAGGACCCTCGTGTTTGGTACAAGACTTGTTTCAGTAAAGTCAACAGAGTTAGCATCACCACTGACTGCTAAAGTGAATGTGGAGGAGCTTGCTTAGATGGTTACTGCCTGTAGCAGCCTGCTCTGTCCTTCTGCTGGGGGGTACCGTCCTCAGAGATGCATCAGGAGAGAAGGCATTCTTGTATCCCAGCTGCCCAGAAAGAGCTGGAGTATAGACTTAAATCACTTCTGAATACGGCTTTTAGCTCACTTATTAGGATGTGAATGGGAGCATCTGTGTTACCATATTGCCAGCTTTACATGGGGACTGTAACCACAGAGAGAGCGGTGGGATAAGCACTGCGGTAAGTGTTCCCCAAATCTGCCACAGCTCTTGGACTATACTTAAATGCTTTGCTGAATTAGTATTCTGCCTCTTCAAGAGTCTGCAAGACTTTAATGCCATTTAATGCCAAATAAAATCATATTCCTCAAGAAAATTACTGTATGTAAATCAGGTAATTTTAAGCCTAGCAGAGAACACAATCTAATAGCTGAATGCAAATGCAAACCCTCTCAACCTTTCTGGAATCTCATTGGAATCAGTGAAGCTCTTTCTAGATGGATAAGTCTAGATTCTAGATTTAAGGATGTCTGCTTAAAGAGAAAAAAATGGGGAGGAGAACAAAACAAGAGGCTTAAATTATCAACTTGTCAGATAGTATGTATGACCTAATGGCCTGAGCACATGCAGAAGTCAGTTTTAACTCTTTGATACTCTCCATTAGGTCAGCTGCCCATGCAACTTTCTCTCAAGTCAGGGAATGTTTACATGATCCAGAGCTTCCATTATGGACAGCAAAACTGGGTTCACACTAATATGGGATAATGTTTTCTGGTATTTTTATATATCTGCCAAGAGCTTTATGGATTAATATTGGTATTTTAGATCTAATTGTGGGTAGCTTTCAACAAAGAAAAAGCATGACTGATAAAATGTGTCATGATGTTGTACACCAGGAAAAGTTACTCTGGACCACTTTCCATTAGCCAGCATGCAATATCTCTATCTTTAAATGAAAATAAATCTGAAATGCCAAAACACATGCCAAAAATTTAAGAACCTTAGTTTTCAAAATGGAGCATGTAAATAAACAGCTCTATTCTACATATTTCTGTTGTCTTATGAGTTAAGCTTCTGTGAGCTCTTCAAAAACCACGACAATTCATTTCAATGTCTAAATATGAAGTAAATGCCTATTTTGGGTTTACCCTTTTGAAAATATTGTTTCTGGAAGACAGTTCACTCATGAGGCAAGACAGCATTTTGTTTAAAATTATGATCAAAGAAAGCAAAAGAAAAGCTTTCTGAAAATAGCTTTGTTTTAAAAACTGCACAGAAGAATTAACAAATGGAAATGCTGTTGAAAAGAGTTAGATTATCCTTCATGTTTGAGAGCACACTAGCCTCCTCACATTGCCTCGGGGAGCTAATCACGAGGTCCACTCAACCACAAATATTCTGAAAACAACAGAGAAACTTGTGAAGATAGAGTACTCCTGCTCACCTGTCAGAATCATGATTTGCTGCCTCATTTTGTGTCACATAGTAATCTAAAATATTTAGTAACTCTACCTTAAATGAGTGGAAAAGGCATTGCAGGTATGTGCAGGAGCACTGCTTAGGGTAAGTGATGAGAAGAACTTGTGAGTGACAAAGCTTTTCTAATTCACTGTTTTTCCTCTCAAAGTTGTTTGAGAAGCTAGAGCACGAAAGAGGCTGTGAAGAATTTGGCCCAGGCTTGCTTCTAGATTTTTCTTTTTCAGGGAAACATCCTTTTAATAAAAGTCATGGGTTGGAAAGAAGGGAGGAGTTTGTTCAGTTTAATATCTTTTTTTGCTGTCTTTAGACTACCAATTCTATTCTACCAATATCTAAGTATTAGTGTTGCATAGGGCTTTCATTATATTATGGTGGGCACCTATAATAAATGTAAATGACAGCTCAGGAGCTTGATGATGCTAACATTACAAAACCATAGAATCGGTGAGATTTTTTTGAAGATATCTCTGGAAGTCTCTAGTCTAACCTCCCACTCAAAAAATAGGTTATGCCACTACATCACATCAGCTGGTGCTTTGTCTGGCCATGTCTTGGACTCCTCCTGAGCGGATACTGCATGGTCATGCAGTGTACCTATGCCAGGGCTGCAACCCCCTACCTCCTAGTGAAGAAAGTAAGGAGTTTCTACAAAATTCCTCCTCATTGCAAACATGCATCTGCTGTGCAGGTATGTGCCAAAGGCTTTATCAGCAGAGAGGCAAGGAGGTGAGGGAGAATATGCTTCTTTTGGAAAATCTCTAAGAAAACCAAAAAGATTCTTGTAGCCACAAAAAAAAGGGGGAAGATTACTTCTTTGCCTTACTAGAGGCAAAGAGTAAATCCCACTCTCCCCCTATATTTGATCAAGATATATGATCAAGACTAGATTCTATAGGACTTGTTGGGGTACTTTGAATGTGGAGTTTGGGCTGCAAGATTTTCTGTTCAGCAATTCACTTACTTATATTAATCCACTTAGAAACTCCAAAGAAAATCAGATGTTGCCTTTTTCCTCAGAGTGAGGACAGTGACTGAGACTCAGCAGAGATGTCTAGAGTCTTTATTAAATCCTGATATATGTAGTTTTCAGAATTATAACTTAAAGCTCATTTGAGAGAAGAAAAAAAAGAAAAGAAAAGAAAGAAAGAAAGAAAGAAAGAAAGAAAAAGTTCTCCAGCTCATGATCAGTAATTTGAGTTGTTTGGGAGGTGGAAGTGGTCTAAAAGAACTCTTTCCAAGAGTTAGCTGTGGAACCTCAAAGTCTGTGGGACCTCTGCTATGGCTCAAACTCTGCAAGGTTAACCTAGCTTGAAAAAGAAGGCTCATGCAAACTGAGAGTGAGGAGTAGTTGGCGTCCTACATTCCCTTCTAAGCTCCACTTTTTTTTTTCTTCACTGTGAAGAAACAGCAAAGGACAGAAGTACTTCAGAGTGCACTCCTGATTTTGGCATGGGCTCCTCTGCATGCTCTGACAGAACCAGAAGCTGTGGCAGCAGCTGTTGCCGACTTGCATGCAGATGGCTGTGTCCAGTCAGTGTCTGAGTTTGCTTACACTAACATTAATCACTTTCTACCCCTTTAAAGCCCCAAAGTGAATTGCAGTGATTCCTGCTTCCCAGGCAATTGATGGAAGCTCTTTCACACATGAGAGCCAGGAGACCTTCAGATGACTTGGCAGAACATTGACATCACATCTCCAGGGCAGGCAAGGCCCTGAACATCTCAAAGTTTGCTGAATATTTTTCTCTTATTTTGCTTACTGGTGCCCTTCATACTGCTCAAGTGCCTATGTTGCATTGCTAAATATGCTAGTGACTTCTTGAATTTCTGCTGATCTGAGTGCAAATTTGGCCTTTTAGCCAGGGCAGTAAAAGACTACATTAACTTAAAATAAAATTAAGATTTTATATTCTGTATTATTTTAAGCAGAGTTTGAATTATTTTGGCACAGCCTGAGTGAGATATGTCTGCTACAGGAAATGCTGAATATTTGCTGATGGCTTTTTCAAAGTCCTGACAGTCACCTGAAAAAATGTATTTAACACTTCTGTGTTAGGCAAGATTTGAGTATGGCCTTTTTGAAGAATTCTACTTATCTACAGCCCAGACTCGAGCTTCTGGGATTTTATGACACCTCCTTTAACCTTCAGAACTCCTATAATTTTGAACAACCTTCTTCAGTAGACCAATGGTAACAGGTGAAACTTTGAGCAGTAGATCTCATAATTCCTCTTTCTGCATACAACTGATGTCAGCTGGGACTCTTAGGGCATTATCAACACAAAAGACCAATTTATTTGTCAGGAAACAACTCTTCCTGAATAATTTATAGATAACACTTCTTATAGCTGAATAAAGGTATTATTAATACATTTACGAATTCTCAGTTTACTTTGCGCATTTGCCAGCTCTTCATGTATAATTAGTTTCAGAGATAGTGAGTCATTTCCCTTGTTTGTGTAGGTCATTCAACAGCAAAAGAGAAGAAGGCATCTCAAACTATATGAAGTTTCCATTTTTAATTAAACAGGTTTGTGGTTGCCAGTATTTCTTCAGCATTAACACTGGAAATGATTGTTCTTGCATGCTAATCTTGAAGAGTTTTTCATTTGAAATAAATGATACCGTAAGCATAATAAACAGTGTTTTTTTTTTTTAGAATAAATACACTAGTGATGTAGAAGCACACACTGGTGCACAAGTTTTCCTGATAACGTAGATACATGTGTTAGCCTGGGTGATGTGCCTGAACAGCAGGAGGGAGGTTCACCACAGTATCTTTGGAAACCTCCCAACTCCCCGTTACAGATAAATGGCTTCTGCAGTTATTATTCTGCAGGTACTTTATTCACAGAGACAAATGATAACAGGCAGAAAAGAAATGCAAATTTTTTCTGAAAAATCTCACCAGAAATATGTTGAGGGTCAAGCAGATTCACAGTCACAATTCCTGCATCCCATTCAGTCACCTGCCACAGTATATTGCCATTAAGGCAGTAAATTTTTAAAGCAAAAAAAAATCTTCAGGCAAAATGGCAGAAGTGATAACACTGAGTCTTTGTTTTACTTACTTTTAACAGCCGCCTGCTACCCTTTGAAACTTCCGGCTCTGAACAGGCTGTTTTGAAACGTAAACTGAAATCTCTGGCTCTAACTGGCCAATGCGGACACCTCCTAAGAAGCTCTGTCAGCGTCCTTGGGTCTTGTTTTGCACATACCTTTCACTGTAGGTCCTCGAGAAGGCAGTGGACTAGCGCAGCTTTGGCTGAATGTAGGTTTTCTGACTCCTGTCTTTGCCAGTCAGCATTCCTGGGCTCTACACAGTTTGCTCATGTTCCCCTTGTGCTACAGTGTTCATGCAGAGAGCTTTGTGCATGGTTTTCTGCCTTGGTAATTTTAAAAGATAATTTCCTGTAGGAAACTTGTCCAACTGATGTCAGTTGGACTAGGCACATGTTGAAAAGTTTTTCCATACTGGGGCCATAGAAGGAGTGCAGATAGACTCCCCACTGGATGAGATGTGGAATGTGTGCACTTTAAGCAGAGAATTTAGGAAAAAAGAGAAAAGAATGGTGGAGAAAGGAAATGCAGTGAATATGCTAGAAACCTGATAGAGCTTTTGCTCCCCTCCAAGTGCAACAGAAGTTATCCTTTTCATTTCTGCACTTCTGTGGTTAAAGGGATCTCTGATATATAGGCTAAACTGAAACTTGTCAGATGATTTAGTAAAACAACCAGGTACTTCATCAAATGGGAGCATAGTAATGCCCTTAATTTATCAAAATATGTGCAATTGATACATGGTGTAGGACAAAGTATATTAAACAGAAAGTCTATGCTATAAATACTGGYAAGAAGTGTGCAGCCCTATTATCTGTCACTAGAGATTCAAATTTGGAGATTGTTGTCCACTATTTGGACTAAAGTATCTCAATTCTGACCTTCTTTAGTGAGAGCTTAGTTCAAATGTTTTGTTGTGGGTCTAGTGATGGTAGCTAGCTCTAGTGAGCAATGCTACTGCAGGAATCTGGCTCAGATTCAGGTATGCTGGAACTTCAGACTGTTTATCCAAAATCTTGAATCATCCTCACTTGCATCTTAGCAGTCTTGGCTGGCAATCAATCAGAAAAGCAGAATTCTTTACCAGCAGAATGCTAGAGGCAGGGATGTGTTTTACAGACAGAGAGGATGTAAGATGTCATTGCTGGGCTAAAAGAAAAGGAAGCTGTTGCTATGATGAATGAATACAAACAACCAAGTCACTTCAACTGTCTTTGAAGATAACACACGACTGTGAAGCTAAGGCATCTCTGCAACCTGGGAAATGCTGTAGTTGCCCTCTCTGGCAGTTTTACTGCTTGCTTATGTTCTTGGAAGTCTGTTGCTCCTACCAATTGCTTGTCTCCTAGCAAGTCTGTGGACCAAATAAAACTGTTGCTAATAGAATAGAATTTGTCTGGGTTCAGATGCCAGTGCTGGATATGGCAAAAGAAACTAACATCTAATGTCTACTGAGATCAAAGTTACCCTGATGCCTGAAGATCGCAAAACTAAAGCTCTCACTTCTGTAAAGCTCTTCTGTAGCCCAGGATTGGACTCTCAAGACACAGTGTCAAAAAGATTGCAATAACCTTTTCTTTCTTGTTTCTCAGTAAGAGGATGAATTTGAGTAGTAGTCACAGTATGGAAAAACAGTGGAGGTACAGAAAAGATCAGAAGTGTTGGGGCTTGGGAACTGGAATTCAAGTTCTAGAAGACTGTCTTGGCTCAGCTATTGGCTTGTTGTGTGGCCTTGGACAGACTCGTTTATAAAGTGGAGAGGGAAAAACTGGCATAGAAACATTTGAGAGGATTAAAAGATGTTTATAGAGTGCTTTGTACTTGCATAATTTTAACTTTTAAAAGTGTTTATTAATTTCAAGCCAGTCTTTTACTCCAGTGTATCAACACTGAAACTGAACTTTCCTCAAGTCTGTTTCTTTGTAAAAAAAAAAAAAAAAAAAAAAGAAAAAGAAGACACAATGCTTCATGCAAATTTTAACCAGCTATAGACATCTTCTTAGCATCATCTTATGGGAATTCAGTGCTGAATAAGATTGGAATCCCAGGGGAAAAAAAATAGTTTGTAGGGAATAGCTGTTTGACGAAGGCTTTCTTATGATTCTATTTGTTAACTGTTCAGTTAAGGAAATAGTTACTTGATCAGGAAAAGTGCTTTATGTATGTTAGGTATGTATGTCTGCCATTTTAATTGATATTAACTTAGTGTCACCTTCTTTCTCATGAAGTCCCAAGACCATTTTCCAACAGATATTTCTGAGCATCCCAGCACTGCTTTTCTGTATGAGAACAGAGCTAAAAGGAGGTGCTAGTAGATCATACTGCCTGCAGGCATTACCACGAGCATTTCAGGGATAGAGACAAGAAGTCACACATGTTAATCATCATTACAGTAAGAAACTACTAGCTACAGTCAATTTAGGAGTGCATGCAAAGTGATCCTCCTAAACCCACTTGTCTACATTGCCTGGCTATGTTCCCTGGGAAACAGCTGGCTGACCCTTGAGCCACTCTGGTAAGACAGGCTGTGAAGAGAAGACAGAAAGGAGGAGGGAAACAACCTGAAGTAATGCTGATATTACAGTGAGCAAATTGCAGTAGGTTGAGGGCTGAAAAGATGCAGAAATAGAAATGCATGATTATAAATATTTACTCTTCACATACAAGAAAATAGTCTACAAGAGATGATACTGCAGATCCAGCCGATCGCAGTTATTGCACACAGACACTGGAAGCTTAGAATTTTTCTCCATACAGTAGCTGTAAAACAACTATTTCTGTGCTCATCTGAGTGGCTTATGGGGGTCAGACCTCTGGGGGTTAGTGTGGACCAGCCATTCTCAGAATCTGAGAGTAGTAGCTAGTATTCTGCATTTTGAATAACACTGTACTGCTGTGGTTCGCCTTTGCAAGGTAGTTGTGGGTATTCAAGCAGTCATTGAGCATGCCTTCAGCTCTTGATAGGTTTGTGGCATCTTCTTTCCATTTCACTAACTGCAGAATCATAGACCCATTTTTAATAAACTTAGGGAGCAAACTAGCAAAGCCAGGGAATGAACATACCTCTGTAAGAGAAAAGTACACCTGTTTCCCATCCTTGGACTTTTCAAGGATGAAGTCATGAGAACGATACCTTCAGACTCACATGCCTCAGGTCTGAGACCCACATTCAATGTTGAGATATATAGATAAGCAGCCTGATTTCGAGGAATGGCATGTGGCAGAGCAATCTGTGGACATAAATGAGATTTGTGTGACAATCAGCAACCCAGAAAAGCATGCCCCTGGTATTACATGCTTACCATCAGGCACCTAAGCATCAAAGTGTTAGCCAAAAGGCTACAAAATTATACTACTTCCTTTAGAAAATGGAACCTGATTTATTTAAACTCTATAGTGCTGGAGCCCTACAAACAGTCTCAGATATTTCCACTACAATATTAATGAGTAAGTTGTTTATCAACAGAGAAATGGATTGGCTTGATTTTTCTCTTGTTGTCCTTTCTTCTGTGGTCAAGGTTGAAAGACCTGATATGAAGAATTCCCTCTACTTCTCCCTTTCCAGCTAAAATTCTTATAAGAGAAAGGTGCTTCTTATTCTTGACTCTTGGTCCTGTGGATTAGGCTGTTCTGTTTTCAGTTTGCTTGAAGAGTTTCCCTTGTGCATTTTTACTTAGTATCTGTGTACAATAAGAAGAAATGTGTTCTTAGGCTGTTAGTGCAGGTTGCTGTGGGTGTGAAGGGTATGAAATCTTCACAGTCTGACGGTTCTCAAACACACACTGAGTGGGATTGTTATAAGTGAGGGAAGCATAGCACTTGTATTCAAGAGCACTGTGTCTGAAAAGTATTGTGATATCTAAAACCATACCTCCCTAAACTTTTAATGCCTTTTCTCCATTATCGAAACATTCACTCAAGAGTAAGATGAAATGAGCCTGGAGGGAGCAGAACATTTCTTCTGGATGTATGTGCTAGGTATCTCTAAGCTGTATTGTATTTGGACTGTCAGCTCTTGACCAATAGGCACTTAATAAAATTTTAAAATCTGCTTAAAAATATCCAGCCATTTCCAGGTGCCTTGGCATTTTTCAATAGCATCATTGCTTCATTAACCATTGAAAAGAAAGTGGAAAGTACCTTTTACTACCCAGGAAGTTATTAAAGATTGATAGAAATGATCGTGGATCCAGGATAGCTTAGGATAGCTAAGGGATTGTATGTGACAGAATCAAGATGTGGAAGTTGAAGATTTGCATTTTTTTTTCACCTTCTCGATAGTTCCCAGAAAGACCTCCTGTACCTTACTCTTGCCAGCAAACTGCCAAAAGGCTTGTCCAGTGACTTCTGCTACTGCTGCAATCACACTGCTCACAGTAAGAGATCCAGCAGGTATCTTTGCAGGAGCAATATTCAATTCCTCCTGCAACAGGAACAACATAACAATTCCTATTATCTGTTGCATAACTGGTGATGTTAGATGCGCTAGTAGCTGGGCTTAATGATCCAGTAAGACTAAAAAGGTGTACATATGTTTGGCTTAGGATGGCACTAAGAGCCCTCTGCAAGGCTAATTGCCTCACTTTCTTTGTACTTACGACTGTAAAAGCTCTAGCTTGACAAGAAATTTACAACGTGTACAAGTGACATATATATAGTACCAGCTCAGTAATGATAGCAACATCTTTGTCTCAGTAAAGCTTTCAGGAAGAAATTTTGGGTGTGCTGTTATCAGGAACTTCACTTCTCATTGCCTACAACTGTCCAGCACTTGGCAAGGCAGGTCAATTAATGAAGAAAAAGGCATGAAGAAAACTTTCTTTCTGGCCAAGAAAAGTGTGGATGAAAGTCTGCACAATTTTATCTTTCTTGCCTTACATTTATCCCCTGTTGGCCACCACAGGAGGAGGGTTTTAATGGTAGAGAAGTATAGACAGAAGGAAAGAAATGCAGAAACAAACCCTGGCCTGGACAGTGTTTCTTTCAGAGCTGGCATTACTCAAACAAAGCAGAATGTAGCATCTGACTTGCCATGATACTAAAACTAGAAGCTATTTCCCTCAACTGTTTTCTTTCCCTGAAGCATATACCTCAGGAGGCTATAATTTGTTTTAACATGCAGACTACATGTGATGAAGTAAACCACTGCATCCATATTCCTGTGGCTACCTTACAACCATTTTTCTCTCAGCTAGATCCTCCTTTTCTATTCTTTCTGCCCCATTCAGACAGATAGTCAGTATTTGAATCTCCATCCATTATTTATTTATTCATGGCAGGCTGATCTGGAGGAACCAGGTGTGGGAATTCCAGTCTGTTCTCAGATGGGAGGTAAGAGGCAAGAGCTGATGGCTATGGATGACCTAACAGAGGTTGAGGGTAAACAGCCTCAGCTATGTGCAGACAGAGCAGCAGATATAGGTGCTCTGCTTGGGAGCCTTAGGATAGGAGGACTGGACCCAGGCACTGGGAGGAATAAGGAAGCTTCGGGCAGTAGGGTGAGGCTGGGAGGCACTTTGAGGCAGAAATGACAGCAGTAGGTTGAAAAAATGGAGGACTGAAGTTGAGGAGCTGAAAATTGGGAGAGCATTAAGGTAGCAAGAAGAACAGGGTCTTGAAATAGGATGTGTGAGGTCAATAATAAGCTTAGGTCTGGGTGGGTCAGGAAGGAAGTTAGGAGGAGTAAGGTGTTTCTGAGATGACGAAGTTCTGCATGGAGGGACCTTGAGAGACAAGGTGTGGGAGGTAGGATGTTTAGCTTGGGAAATACTGGGAGGTTCTGAAGAAAGAATAATGGGAGTACTTGATCTCTTTGGCACCCTGGGACACAAGAACCTGGAGACAGAGTCTCTCAGGCTTAAGAAGAGGGGTCAGGCTTTCTGGAATATGAAGGCCTCTCAGGAGAGGATGGAGATTATGTCACAGAATTTCTCCTCAGCCTCTGCTCGCACTGGGCACCATACACAGAACTGCTCTCTGTACGCTCTGTCAGTCCACCAATACTGCTGCATACCTTCCTGCTCACTCTTTTCTACTTTCACTAGTGTGGCAACCCTTTCCATTTTTAATCAGGTAAAAAGCACTGAGCAGCAGCTTCCCTCTAAAGAGTTAGAAATATATTTTAGCTCTTAATATATGATCTAATATAGTGTAATGTAATATAATATATAGTAATATAATATATAGTATGTTTTAATACAAATGTACTTTAGCTGTACTGTACTATACGATTTAGCAACTGAGAGCAAGAGGAGCCAGCAAAATATCCATCATGGTGTGGGATCCTTGTTCTCCTACTCATAGGCTAGCCTACTCATAGACAATACAAGAAAACTATGGAGGTTATTGTTGATTTCACTGAAAATAATATTGCAAGCAAATGCACTTCAATCATGAATTCATACATGTTCCTACAGAAAAAACTCAGCCCCTAGAAGCACAATGTCCACTTTACAGACATTTGCAGCACTGCATTGAGGTTACTACCTCTTCTCTGAGCCAGTTCCCACTTGTCCTCTGCAGAGACACCAGCTACTAGCCAGCAACACTACCTGCAGAGATGATGTCAGTTAATAGAAAGCTTTGTCAGTTTTCATCAGCTTTTACGAGTTGTGAGGAACCCAACATTGCTTATAGAAGATAGATTTATCAAATAGTCAATTGTCATTCGTCTTGAGAATGTTTCCTTTTCTGAAGACTGAGAGCCTGTCTCCATATAAAAGCTGCAGTTTTGTCTTTCCTTGCTGAGAGGAATGAGCCTTACCCTGTAGAAGCAGTCTATAACCTAGTTTCTGAACTTTGCAGTTCTGGAGAATTGCTGACGTAAATGTCCTGGTGAATGTGTAGGCAAGCTCATTGTCTTACTGGTTGCCCTCAGCCTGTAAGCCAGTGTGTGCATCTTTTTTTTCACCTAATTTGTAGTCTGTTCGCCTCAAGTTTGTTTATGCCTAGCAAGTAGGTTTATTACTTGTTTGTACTTCCTTTACAGTTTGTTTGCATCCAGGTTATAGTAGGTTTACTGGCAAATTATACTTGATTTTCAGTCTCCATATAATTAACTGTTTTGTTAATAACTAATTTGCTATCTGTTTACAAAATTTGATAGCGAGTCTTTTTTTTTTTTTTTTTTTTTGATATGACGCATGTCCTGATGAAGAAGGACAGGAGCTTTGTACATGTTCAAAATTTACGTATTTCTGGGCTTTATTTGGCTGAGCTATTAAATAACCTGCCATGTTTGTGGAATAAAGAAATGGGCCATATATTTTTAATGGGGAGAAAAATGAATAATTCAATGTTTAGGGTCAAATTGTCCTGCCAAGAAGAACCTACTGAGGAGGAAGTACAGTGAGTTATAATTATTTGCATTGTAGATAATAATATCAATTATAGTTTCCAGTTGGAATCAACCCTTCGTACTTCTTGCTTCCGTACAGTCATAGAGCAATAGGTCTAGTCACAACATGTTTGGGCCAACTAAAGACAAACCTCAATTACCAAAATAACTTAAGTTTGCAGAAACATGGAGTTGGACAATTAGAGACTGACCTTTTGATATAGTTACATATGGTAAATGTAGGGAAAAATTAGCAGGGCTAATCAACGTTTACAAGTAATGTCATTTTGCAGACAAAAAGTTTGAATCCATCCCAAAAGCTGAATCAAAGAAATTTTGTTATTGGGCCAAATAAGCATCATCTAAATTGGCGTAAGCTTAGACAGTTTAAGAGGAATTGCCAATTCACAGCTGTGAATCCCATGCTGTCAGTCTCTTCTGAAAGCCCCAGCTTCTGGAAACTACTTATTATGGGAGAATCTAATTTTTCCTTTTTAGTCTAGTTTAATCTTACTGGTGATTGTAAAGAAAATGTTTAAAATGTGAGCAAACATGAAAAATTAGTCTATATGTTCCACGGTTTTGAAGTGTTATTGTAATTTTTGTATCACTTGATCGGTAGTTTGAATACCTGAAGCTGCCTCCTTAATGGAGGTTGTAGAAGGGAATGGCTGAAGAGGAGAATAAACACAAAAAAGTCGCCACAAGACTATCTTTGAAGAACAATAGGTTTCTCAGAAACAAAATGTAACTTTGCCATTTTCCATTCAGGTCACACTCCTTCCACATAGAGGGAAAAGAGAGCTGCAGGAGGAGCCTTCGAGCACTCACAAGTGTTGCTGAAGCAGCTCTGTTCCCTCCCCTTGCAGCAAGGAACATGCCAGTGGGTACAGTGGGTACAAGCAGGTCATGCAGACCTTCAGCTTTTCTCTATGAGATATTAGGGATGGGGCTGATTTGAGGCATAGGCAAAGGCAAACGAGGCACTTGTCCAGTGCAGCAGACTGCTGAGACACTGTGTCCGGCATCAAACTCTGAAAGACAGGTTGGCACTGCCACTGTCCACAAAGATGTGTGTAGAGAGGTGATAATGCTGAAAGGACTAATCCCCCAACCCCCAGCTCTATGTGCCCTCCAACACTTTTGTAGTAGCAATCCCAGCTTTCTGAGGTTACCCCCCAGTTTCCATGGTGTGTTCTTTCCCCACACCTATTTTCCTCCCATAAAAGTAGCTTTGGTCCCTCATGCCTGGGGTTGTAAAATTCAGTTTTGCCCACGCTACTGAAAAGCTTCATGTTGTTTCTGACCCAGATGGTCCAGACTTTAACTTTTCCATGAGACTGAGTAGTAAGGTAGTAAGTAAGTAACCCTCACAGGATTTAGGAGGCTCAAACCTGGTTGAAAATCACCATTCCCCTTTCTGTAAAAGAAAATATTGAATCAGCAGGGGCCTGAAGACCATGAATCCCCTTGTGAGAGATGCCAAACATTCACTTATGTCATTAATCTCTGGAGAGATGGCAAAGGTCTTGGCAATTCTTTTACCACTGCTCAGAAAACATACATGATCTGCACATACTTTGAATGGCTCTAATGATCTAACTATACTGCCCAAAGCGATAATGATAGTTCTTAGGTCCTGGGAAAACCCAGATGTGTGTCACTAATGGGACAAAGGAAGGTATCAAGGTAAGATGAAGTGAGAAAAAATGTGACTTGTCCCTGTGGTATACATAGAACTCTGCTCAGATTCTCAGGTGGTTAAACTAGGTCTACGGAGTAGTTAAGTCTGCCTTAAAACAGTATTTTATTTTAAGATAAACCCAGCCAATTCTAGAAGGAGGTACCAGAGGAGCAAGTCAGAAGCTTCCTTTTTGCCATCTGACCCTACTGATAGAGTTAGTGTGTTGATTTATAGCATGTTGATTCCTCTTCATGGATGCTGTGTTTCTGATATCTGCAAAGACTTCTTTTCTAGGACAATAAGTGCATAGTGGATTTCCAGTCTAATAAAATAATTACAACCGAATAGAAACACCTCTTTATGTTTTCCTTTTCTAGCTGGTAGGAGAAGACATAGACTTCTTTTCAGCTTCCCACCTTTTAGGAAGGAGAAACACCTATTTCTTCTGCTGCCTACAGGATAGAGTGAAAGGCCTCTCCCCTTTTCCCTAGTACAGTTGTAGCGATCCAGAGAGGTGACCCAGTTTTGTTTCTCTTTAATATACCACTTGGGAGGTGGATGAGCCTGGTACCTCACCCTTCTCAGGGGAATCACGCGTGCTCCCGCTTTCAGATTAGATCTCCAGGTCTTAGCTTGCTTGTTTACCAGCAGGCCTAACTGGATTTAGCACATACACACCCTTTATCTTTGTTGTGACAGCAGTTAATTAAAGTGACTCAGAAAACAGCTTCTCCAAAACAAAGTAATGTTTATTTGTTAAAGGAGCATCCAAAGAAATACCCTAAAGAGCAAAGAGCCCTTAGCTTAGTTTGACCTGCCTGTAGGTCTGGCTCTCTCCCAGCATGGCAGGGAAGCCTGCTACCTGCTACACTGTGTGCCAAAAGCTCCTCTCTGCTCACTGGAAATGGTAGCTCATCCCTCCTCTTTGCCAAGTCAACATCCTTCATGTTTAAAACCTTTCTTGACCTCGGCTCTTGGCCTTGAGAAGTGTCAGCTGTGTTAGCCTTAAGAGAACAGGGCTGGGGTATAACTGCTTTTTCAGGAGCACTAACTTTCTTCTTTCTTATTAACTTCCTCTTAACAGTTTCGTTGTATACTATCTTCTGGTGCTCTGCAAGAATAAGACGTGGCAGAGGAAGTGAAGCTGACATGATATATGTAAAACATCACACATTTCTCATACCCAACACGGCTATGGCAGGAAAAAGGAGGTGCTCCTTTTTTTTACTGTTAAGAGTAGGTGGGCAAGCAACATGTGAAAGCACCATGTGAAGCAGCAAAAACTCATGAAACAGAATCTCCTTCAGTTTGTATCTTAAATCCACTTAAATGCCACTGAGCCAGATGGATTTACTTTGTAGAACCCTTTAGATCTGCGAAAGGCCTGCTGTTTTGCTACCATAGCTGTGAGTGGAAAATTCTCAGCGATCAGCATTTCCACTCCCTAAGCACAAATACCAAGAGGAACACAAAGTGCAAGAGTGGTACAGAAACAGTTACTGAAGGTCATGGAATTACTTAGTGTTTATAAGATAAAAACTAGCCTTTTGTTTTAAGGTGCCCCTAAAAGATATTAGCATTAATGATGGGTCTAAGTTCAAATTCTTGGTATTTGACTGCCATGGCTTTGTCCATCACTGGTAAGCACAGGAACTGAAATATTGACTCTTTGAGTAGGAAATTAGCAGCATCCCTAATCACTGGGAAAATAAAAATAATTGTAGTACAGAAAAGGCAATAAGAAAAATAAAACATACCAGTCCTTCATGATTTCTCCTCCATGTGATGAAATCAGGTGTGAAAACTGATGCAGGGATTGGTAATCCTGCTTTGATGATTCTACTTCCACACAGTGCAAGATTGGTCACAGCCTAAAATAAACAGACTTGAGTTGAAGAAGAGGGAGGTTAATTATGTTCCTACTGAAAGGCCTACATAGTCCTGTGAAGTATGGGGACAGAAATCTGGAGGAACAAACTTTAGAAATATTTCTGGATTTATAAGTGGAAATAGTAAGGCTTATATTTTCTGTCCTGTTTATTTGGTATGATAATATGTGTGAGGGAAAGAGAAACAGGGAGCTAGCAGCTAAAACAAGATTACTCAGTTCACTCTACTCTTTAATGAGAAACATTATAGGTGTATAGCATAGTATTGGTAATAGTACATTTGAGTTCCTAAGTCTAGTTATATCTTTAACAGATGTTTGCTGCATATTAAACAAATAATAAGTTATTAAGGATCTTTTTCTTGTCCCTCTCCTATACATCTTTCTTTGGTATTTGGCTCATAAATTTGGGGAGGGAATCCTTTGCCCTTATTATGAACCTTACTTCAGTTAATAAAAGGAAAACTAGAGTTTATTTTTCAACATTTGCCTTTTTATTCTTTTTTTAAATTTACTCTTCTTTGTTTATTTTCATTGTTTATATTTTTGGTGTTCAAGCACTAATGCCAGGATGCTAAACAAATCTGTTTTTTAAATTCCAGCAGTTAAAAAGAATTTTTTTTTTGCTTTTCCTTTTTATTTTATTTTTATTGCCCTTAGTTTTGGGCACAAAGTGTATGACAACTTATATTTGAGTGTCTCAGACATTTTTATATTCCTTATATAGTTGCTAATTTTGTACGCATGCTATTAAAAAGTTGGTCTTTGCATCATTCCTAGTCACCACTTTCCTCAAGTTATAACACTGATAGTGTTCAAATTCCGACTTTTTTGTTGCAATTCTATTCCTGGTCCTGTGAAAATCTGAAAACCTTGCTTTATTGGGATGGTAGAGTATGCTCAGAATCTCTCTGGCAACAAAGACTTTTTGAGGACATGGGAATACTCTGAGAAAAGAGAAGTTTAAAAAGCATAAAATACATCAGAGTAAGAATTTCTGAATGCAAAAGACATTGTAGACAGTGATTTGTAGACTCTGTGTTGTTGGTCACAGCATCTGAATGGAGCCGTGCTGAAGTCTTTGTGCATGGGGGAGCACAGTACACTGCAGGATCATAGGCTTTCATTTCAGCTTCTGTTTCTGAACCAAAGCTTACAGGAATTTGTTTCTTTGAAACCCTGAAGCTTGTAGATGTCAGAATATGATGTTTTAGTCTCTTTTTACTGTTAGCTTTCCTACTAAAACGTAACAAAAATCTGTATCCTAAGATAACACAGCTGGATACTAGCTCTCGGTTCCCTTCTGGTTCTTATGTAGTATCTTCTAATACTACATAAGTATTGGCATTATAAATGCTTTATGAGGTGATATTATTTGGCTGAAAAGAAAATAATTCTTACCTGAAATGTGACATGAAAAGTACTAGTCTGAAAAAAACATAATTTTTATGTATTGATTTTATTTTAGTGCTGTTTTCAGGAAAATGAAGACTATTTGACAGAAATAATCAATAAAAACGTCACTTATATTGTAGTTTCTCAGAAATAGCTTTCTTAGAAACTGAACATAGAATTGAATGCTACTGTATATGGTGATCACAAAATACCGATTCTTAGAGGAAACAAAAACCCAACAATGTGCTGAAACAGATTCAAAACCAATATCTGAAGGAGACTATCAGGATTCTTTTTTTAACATTATCAGCTAGCTTTTTAGCTCTGAATTATCAAAATCCTGTTTGTCTTTTTGGTAGAGAAAGCAAATTCCCTTCCTGAATATTCTGTGACATGCACATTTTGTATCAGGTCAGCTTCCTGATACAGATCAGCATAAAGCCTGTGTTTTACGCTCAGCTTGTATTTAAGATTCAGTTAAGTTAATCTGGCTTTGTATCTTTTTAAAAGCATCTAACAGTATAATGAATGTGTACTTTAAGAGCTGAGATATTCTGATCTCCATTTTTTGCTTCTGAGCAGCTGCACAGTCATTCATGCTTCCTGATTGCCAGACATTAGCTACAAACTTGCAGAAAAGCTATTTAGATTTAAGCACTTTGAAGCAAATTTCTCCTGTCTAATACAGGAGTCTCATACCTAGGATAAGAGAAGTACCTACAGAGGTGAAACAATTATATATATGCTTTTTAGTTAATTCATTATTATTTAGAAAGATGTACTAGTAATCAGTAGTTATATCTTTGGGAATTATCTATCTTATGTGAGAAAGTTGCCAGACAGCTGGTAAGTTTACTGATCTTTCCATAATGGTATGTCACAACTGACATTTAAAAGCTGCTGTTCRTTGCCTCACAAGGGTTGTAAGAAGTATTATTTTTCTAACAAATTAAACTTCACTCCTAGACTAAGGAGTATATCAGCAATAGCTTTTTTCTCCCCCCGAAAGCTTCACTTCATAATGTCAGCTAATATTCCAGTAGTGGTAACAATACTAGAAAAGGTAACATAGACCAGGTTCAAATATGGCTTGACTTGAAGTATTGCCAATGCACTGAGTCCTTCTTTTGTGTCTATAAAATAACAGAGTTGTATGTTGTAAGTATGTATGTAAGTATGTATGTAATGATATAAGTAGGTTATGCCTCACTATGACATTTTCAGTGACAGAATTTAGAGCGTTTTTAGATATTAATCCATCCTGGTTAGAAAAGAGTCTTCTATAATGAGATTTTGCATCTGCAGTTGGCCAGTGCATCTGTAATATCTCCAAAGCCTTATTTATGTCTCTCACTAATGTATAGATTTTGTGGAAACTATTCAGGAGGTATTACAAGCAATATGATATATTAAACCTATTACCTATTATATAGTGTTCTTATGTTTAGATTAAAGAGAGGCTTGTAACTGCAATAATCCTTTACTATAACATTAGGTAGCTAACAAGGATTACAGGAAAGCTTCTGTAGGACAGGGAGAGTTGTCAGTCTGCCTCTATTAGGCTCTAAGGAAACACACTTTTTACAGCTAGCGCTGTAACATACAGAGGCTATTCTGGTCCTAAAGTGTCTTTCATACTAAACCTGTAGTATTTTCATTTCCAAGAAATCTACAGTCATCACAGACATGCCCCATTCCTTTTGTCAGTAGATGTAATATAGGTGAGATCTAACCATGTGTTACAAGACTGTTTGTTCTACAGTTGTTTTTCTTTGAGGGTTAAACATTAATGGCAAAACATGTTTCTCCTCTGCTGTCTTTATGGAGCTTGAAAATACATTGCTAAAGACATGTTAGTATCATTACTACACTGGTATTTTTTCCGTCCTTGCCTGTACTTGAACTGCACCAAAGTCAGTGACCGTGAGAAACTTTAAAAGCTCGAGAAGACTAAGAGTGCTTTCAACTGTTTAGTGAGTGCTATCTTCATCTTCAGAACACAGTTCCCTTTCAACCCTTTCTCCAAAAGGAGGGAGTCTGGTTTTGTGACAGAGTATAACTTTTACATTAGTACTTACTGCTCAGTTCAATTTTTCTGATATGGTCCATGGTGACTCGTGACTCCTTACTTTATCATTGAGTCATGATAGTGGAATGGGCCAGGCAGCCTGACCCTATAGTTTGGACCTTACCCCCAGTATGTGAACCACAAAGATCTGTTGGGGAGCACATACTGACACTTACATATCCTTTAGGGACAGTGCAGACTGCAGTAAGACAGATGTACTTATGCTGTAGTGAAGTATGGAGATTCTAGCCTATGACTCTGAGAATTCTTAATATTACCTGTTTTATAATATTCACTGCTATCCTTGAGGTGCCAGTGCCCACAAAAATATTTCCCACGGTTGAGTTGTGTGGGGAAGAGCAAGATATTGTGGGAAAATGTGTGTCAAGTTACATACCTAATACTTGGCAAGTCTGAGGTAATACTTATGTCTAAGATAACAGCAGCTAGTATAGTGGAAGTAGGTTGGGTATGCAAAATATTCAGTATACCCTGAGGTCCTCAAACAAGCTTGTGATTAGATATGCCCAGCTTCAGATGAAGCAAGGATTAGAGGAAAGGTGGATCTGGCACTCGTTCTAAAAAGAAAAAAAGAATCTTGAACCTACTGAGTTCGCAAGCATGCAGAAACAGAAATAATCAACTGAAACTCTTCCAAAAAAGACAGGTGGGTGAATGGATCCTGCTGAAGGGAGGTATGATTCTGTTTGTATTGCTGCTTTTAAGCAAGACTTTGCTCACCACCTCCCAGAGCATAAATACTGAGATCTGTAGTGAAAGCAACTGCAGGACATTTAAGAATAAGGATGGTATCATTGGACCAGCTATTGACACAGGCTATGTTAACCCCGTAAATCAAGCAACAATTAATGAAGTGATCCATTTTTTCTGACTATATATTTAATAGCACGTATAGTACCAGGACTGAAACATTTTAGACTTTTATGTTCGTGTTTAATTCCCTCTGCTTTTTGATAGTTTAAGATAGATGTAAATATATAATGACTGCTATAGGTCAAAATGCCAAGCACCGAGTAATTTGGTAAAGCTTGTTTTATCAATTATACTCCACATACATTCAAAAGGAGCAACTTTGGGGGAATCTTCTAGGGAGAATCATGGCAACAAACTGGATGTTGTAAGCTCTATAGGGAATTTAGGTAATCAAGCATGGAGCACTATCCTATGAGGAAACCCTTTAGGGAAATAGACTCTGTGGTAAGACGCTGGAGATTTTATGCACTGAATGCTACAGGGGATCACGGCGCCCATCCGTGTGGCAGTGCCTGATGCCCCCTCAGGGCTGGGACTGCCCTGGCTGTCCCCAGTGCCCTGCTCCCTTGCGGGCAGTGGGACAGGCCCTGACAGCAAGGCCTGGCCCTGCGACCACTGGGAGACCTGCTGCCACCAGCCCCTCGGTCACAAAGAGCCCCTGATATCAAGCACCCAAAATAACCTGCTGGTACTGCAATATTGCTATGCTGAGCACTCTCAACATGTAAGAAAGAAACAAGCCAAATAACCTAGCACAAGATACCAAAAGTGTTAAAGAGCTTTGAAAACCTACTGATGTGCTCCCAGCCCCATGACAACTAGGTAATTGTCTCCCTTGTTCATACCTTAACAACCATTTGTCACATGGCACTAACTATACTACATTAGATGCTTTCACCTATATTCTACTGCTGAATATGGAAATCCTTTAAAACTAAATGTAGTGGTTGAGAAAATAAGAAAACAAAAACCAATATTTTATTTGATTACCATTATCAGCCTGTTACTCACCCACAAGAGAATGAAAAAACAGAGAACATGGCAACTGAGCTGAACCAATGTCAGTGAAGGACAGGGAATACTCTTGCTTACGTGCACCATTACACATTTAGCATAAGGAAGGTGAAAGAGGATTTCACACATTTAGCGTAAGGAAGGTGAAAGAGGATTTCATTTCCTCTAAAGATGATGATACTAGAGATTATCAAAGGCAAATTATTAGGCAAGAAGGACCACTGATTTCATCCACTTTAGCATTTACCATGTTTTTATTTAATGTGGATACCTACTTCATAGGAAATTTAACATATTGGTTAAACTGACATCAAGATCAAATGGCACTATTGCTTGGCGACATATTCTGAAGCCATGGCTAAGATGCTGTACTACTGCGTTACAGTGTAGCTGCCTAGGATGCATGAAGAGCATAAACTACGTTACAGTAAAAAAAAGTGAAGTAACTGAATTTTGTTTTTCTTAAGAACAACATATTAATATTTTTTTTAAGCTTAGAACATGAACTGGGTTGGAGTAAGCCTTTCAACTGTTACGTTTTTTTCCTTTTTTTCCTGTATTTGTCAACTCCCTTTTAAAAATTTTGGAACCATTTCAGCCCAATTCAGCTACTGTGGTGAAAGGCATAGAGAACTCAAAGAGAGGAAGCTCCAGCACCATTAAGTAAAATTAGTACTTGAATAGCAGAATAAGTCACAGAGAGAGGCCCTCACTGATGAGAAAGCTGTAGCAGAAGCCTGCCCATTGATTCATTCAGATGTGGATACTGGCTTGCTAGCCAGCACAGACACAGCTCAGAGCCAGCTACAGAATGTTCTGCCTCCTTCCCAGTTAGTCTTCAAAGCGCATAGTGTGGACCTAAGAGTCTTTCCATAGGGTAAAGTAAAGTGCCGATGGAAAGGGTGAGCTCCAAAAAGAGGCTGGGGAAAAAAAGTAAACACATAAGAGAAAAAGATTCAGTAGTTTCCTATTCATAGAACAATTTGCTTTTTGTTTGTTTGTTTGTTTTTGTATTTTAAACCATCATAATCCAGAAATTATTAAAAAGTTCTCCATCTGATAATGTAGCAACATTACCATGCTAAGCTACCATGCCACCTTAACAGGCAAAAAGTGTTTTTTGAATGGTTGGAGGTTTCAGAGAACTGTAATTTATAGACTGAAATCCAGCTCACTTTCTTTTTGGAAGGAGCTTTTCTCACAAGACTGACAGCGCCTTTTGGGTCCAGCTGGGTCCTAAACACAACACAAATACAGCCTCTCTTTGAAATCAGTATTTCTTCTCTGGTCACAATGCCGGTTAAGAAGTCAGCAAAGGTGTGTATGCATGTGGGCAGATAAATGAACAAGTGAGATTACTTTGGCTATTCCCATACATTTAGCTACCACCTTTGTGATGATGACTCTAAAAATCTATTTCTAACCTCTCCCATTTTCATTACAATACCAGATTTGTCATTGGTGTCTTCCTCAATCAAATCTTTCTCTCTCTTCCTCCCCGACCTGACCTGGGCTTCTGCCAGGTCACATAGCTTCATAAAAACTCAAATCCATTCCCACAGCCACCAATATGATTCATCCTATAACTGGTTTTTATGTCAGCTATTGCGAGTTCTCTCTTTCTGCGTATGACCTGCAAAGTCCTTAAAGTCTGCACTTGCGCAAGTAGTCATATTAGTTATAGGTACTAGCAACATTCTTTCCTTTTACTGACAAATGAGAAGAGAACTACATGTAATGATATTGCCAATTTATTGTTTGCTCATTTTTCGAAATCTCATCTTTTTTACTGATTTGCAGTTTAAAGGGTCAGAGTGTGAGGAAGCCAAGGTGTCTGTGTGGCTCCGCATATCTCTTTGAGTGAAAGAGGATGGAAGACAGGAGTCCAGGGTGCTATTTTTGATATTATAAAGATTTTCTTTTATTCTCACTCTCCAGTGAGTCTCCTTTCTCCTCACTGGCCCCTTGGAAAAGAAAAGCAAAAAGCATATTCACACAGATTTTCCTAATTAAAGTGATATATTCTCGTATCTGATAGAGGATCTTCTGGCTATTTCTGTCTATTTCTTTAGATGGAATTTGGGAAATGCTATCACAAGAATTATTATTTATTTTACAGTAGTTCCTGAAGATCATGAGGAAGACACTGTTGTGTTCAGGAACATACTGTAAGTTCATGGTTAAAATATCTCTAACAAATTTACTATCTGAATAACCAAATCAAACAGAAACATAAGCAGTTGCAGAGCACTGCTGAGGCAGACACAGCACGTGCTTGGCAGTTCTACTAATAAAACTCAAGATCATCTAAATCTTAGTCCCATGCTTTTTCCACTGGCCCGTTATTATTGACAGACAACCTAGTTTATAAATCCCTAAGGAAAAAAAAAAAGGAATAGAAAGAAATTTAAGAACAAGCACTTAATATTTTTCCCTGCTCATCCTCCTAAATGTCCTGTGACACTTGCAGACTTAAAAGACAAGAAGAAGTAATTAATATAGAAAAAGATAAATCCTAGTATTAACATTCAGCTGAGGATTTTGGGTAGAGATGAAGAAAGGCTTTGATTGCCAGGCTACAGTAAACAAGGTTCAAAGCTGCCCTTTGAAGTGTCTTCCATTTTTCCATCCACCTCAGCTGAGGAGTTTGGTAGCTGCGAATGGATCCATTTTTCTCTTGCCTGTGCCCTGTAGCAGAATGCAGAGTGTAGGGTACAGGACTCTGTGCAGGATGTGCAGAGACTGTGGGCTCAGGCATGGGATTTCCAAGGTAAACTGCTCCCCATATTTTCTGCTTTTTTTCTAAGCATATCATTGCTTAAAGAGGGTCATAGTCCTCTGCAATCACTGAACCTGAAGACTCAACTTGGCCATGAATCAAGCACATAAAGAGCATGTGACCTTGTTAACATGGAGAACCTATGTCATACAACAAAATTCAGCAGTGACACAGGAATTTTGTCCTGTGAGTAACTAGAGGCTCCCCATTTCTCCTACAAAGGGATACGTGATTTGGTCAATATCTGAAAGTGGGAGAAGAAGACCATATCACAGACAATGGTTACTTTTTTAATCTATGTTTTCCAAGACTCTTCCTGAATCTTTGATGGGACCAGTTACCACAGCATAATGAGAGGAGTCATATATTCTCATACATATAGTCAAGGGATGAATTTACAGTTTTCTTATTGCATTGTTTGCTTCCATAGGCAGACACTCCCCTCAATGAGTGAGACAAGGAACAATGCTGTAACATCATAATTTGAAAAGGCAAGAGCCAAATACCTTGCTGTTTGTATCATCTTTTCTTGCTCTGCTGATGTGACTTTTAACATCTGGATGACTTTTTTGCCTGTCTACTTATCAGACAGGTTCTGCAAAGGAAACTGATGATGCAATCTTATTGATGTGGAAAATTTTGTAGCGCTTTTGTAAGAAATTCTAAAACCTTCTTACAAACATCAATGAAAAGCATTTCACAACTTTCTGGTCAGACAGGTATGTATTATTATCATCATTTGATATCTGAGAGAACTAGAACAGAGATTCTCTGAGTTGCTCAAAGTCAAGTGACAAAGCTGAGTACAGCATCTAGCTCTTTGTGCCACAAATATATAAAATATGGCAGTTTCCCAATCCATTTAATTTTACTCACAAAGCAGATTAGTGTAATGATGAGGAACATAAAAATCAGTTTAATCTGTGGTGACATAGATTACTACTTTTTCAGTGGGAATTGTATGAAAATGTTTCAGAGCAGTAGCAACACATACAATGGATGATATGTCTGCTGTGAGCAGAGGCACTGGGCTCATGTTTCTGCATCCTGAGTATATCTTGTGGCAAAAGCTGATGCTTATATGTGAGAGAGTGCACAATTCTATTGTTTGATCCTCACAGTTTTTGGAAAAGCATTAAAAAAAGTCTGTGTTCCCCTAATGCTCAGAGTTTGACTACTGACAAGCCTGCTTAGACTGTATCTTTACAGAGTATAGTAAAGGATGGTCGATATCCATGCCTGAACATTCTTGTAACAGAAGCAAGCGATGATTTCATTCTCATGTGACAGTCACTGCATTTCCTTGTTTTCACCTAGAAAGAATGAATGAAGTTTCTATAGATGACAGTGGAGTTGCATCACAGAGGTTTAAAATGGCAACTTGTTCTATATATCCTTAAGGATTAAGAACATATATGTCTAAACATAAAATCATAGCAAAAGGACAGGAGGAGTTTGTTTTTGGCTTGGAGCAATATTACAGCTGATTAGCAGAGACATTGAATAAGAATATATTCAGTATTCTTATATCCATTTTGGTTGACCTAGCCTTTCTCTTCCGAGAAAGATCCTACAACCTGTGTCATCACCCTCCTGAGGTTTTCACAGTTCTCCTGCTGTGTTATACTCAGGAAAGGGGCTGCAGGAGGTAAAACCTTGGCAGTGATTGTTTTGCTGATTTGGTTGCTCTGAGGGTGGAAGAATTCTTGCTTTCTCCCTTTTGAGTGTCAATGTTGAAGTATATTAACATAATTCTTGCACTTTTACAATTTGCTTCTGAGATTCGAGGTTTTTCTAAATGATTAAGATTCTACCTAGACTGTCAGGGGGATGCACTCATGGCATCCCAAAATCCTGGTTCTTTGTCTGTCCCATTGTCCCYTGCTCCCCTCTGGCCTTCATACATGGTGATTATTGCTACAGACACAGCTCTGTTGTAATGTATGGCAATCTGGGCCATTGCAGCAAATTCTTCCACTGTTCTCACCCAACACAGTCAAACATCTCTGTTTCAGGTGGCTCCAGAGGGGTCCAGTCTCTCCTCTGACTGTGCCTGAACTTGTGTGGTACTGTTGCTGCTGTGCAGATCTTGTCACTCCTATTGCAAACAGATTAGTCAATCCTACTTGAGGAAATAATACTGCACCATCAAATACATGTTGCTAAATGATCTATGTTTTGATATTCCTTATGGAGACTATTGAAAATCTCCAAGAACATAAAAAGACAAAATAGGGATGAAGGTAGTAGAATCCTGTAAATCAAACTGATCCTATGATAGAAGATACTATTTAAATATATAAACTTTGACAAAAAAAAAGTCTTTCTTTCTCTAGCTTATTTATTTAGCATGTAGGTCTACTGGGGAAAGTTCTGTGTGTATATCTATAAAGAATCTAACAGAAGAGAAAGATTTTGTGGGTGCTTCTTGATGTTACCTTAATATATGTAAAATAAATTAGCTTTTTAATGACAGAAATATTATTCCTATTAAATTTTACATGACTGCTTTATAATGACTTCTTCGAAGTGAAGATATTCCTCCTAGTCATATTAAATGCATAAATTCTGCTAATCAGGTTGGAGGAAGCTTCTATATAAAAGCTGATTGCTATGAAATGTTGTATGCCCTGGGCTCCCACTGACTCCAGTGAGAACCTGAGCATCTAAAATGAATATTTAGCTCTTTTTTAAAACTGAACTCTGATACCATCATTGGGGTTGTGGGCTGATGGTGTTGCAAGTCTCACACATAGTATGCATTTAAAAATGATTGACTCTGCTGGTTGGTTGCCTAATTTCAATGTCTGACCACCAGATGATAACTGTAGCTGAATTTTTACTCTGCTCTCCATGTCAGGGATCAAAGGAAAAGAATTCCTCTTCTATTCACTTTTATGGAGTTTAGTATCCATGTATCGAGAGCCCAGGAAACAGTTGTCTAGTTGAAACTAGACTAGTTTCAGTTTGTGTCAAAAGCTGAGGTAAGTGTCATTTCCCACCTTTTTGGGAAATCAGGGATTTAATCAACATAATGCAACCAAAAAACTATTATCTAAAAGTGAAATTCCACTGACTCAAATTAACATGGAATTTGTAAATGCTGTATAGCTGATGCAAAAAAAGAGTTGGACTGTATAACTGCCATTCTTTCTCTGTCCTTTCTGGATCAAAAAATGCTTAGGTCAATGAAAACACATCTTGCTGCGAATCACCTTTTCTGAGAATTTATTTATTATATTTTCTCTGTAAAATAGAGATGGAAGCTTTCCATTGCAAAGAATTTTGAAAACCCTTCTGGCCTTCAAATCATTATGTAGCAATTACAGGACTGAATGTTCTCTCTGTTTTCCTGTACATCAGCATGCTGACATTTTATCAGTGACATGAATTTTCCGTATGACTTTATTTAGTTATTAAAATCTGCCTGCATATAACTTGCAAAGTAATCTACTCTCAGAATCATTATTATCCTTTAAAATGCTTGCAACTGTGAAAACCCACAGACAGATGTTTCCTAATGAACAGTGTGTGCCATTGCCAGTTACATGTGAATAGCATAAACTTTTCAAAACAATACACAATTTGTGGACTGATTTCTCCAAACCAGCTAGTGTCCTCACCAAAAGCAGTTTCCTGGCAGAATGTAAGGGTACAACAGTGGTTTGAGCAAATGTTCCTGCTGCTGAAGTGTTTTTATATATCTTTTTTTTTTTTTTTTTTTTGAAGACCACCCAAATGCCCTGGGAATTGACAAATTAACATACAGGGAAGGTCACATGCAGAGAAGGATCCTCACTAGGTGTGGGATATCGCTGCAATTGTGGTGTCATTAATTCTGCATGCCATACTTCTTGTTTGGGAAGTTGAATGAAAAGTTAGTTGTCCAGGAGTCAGGCACGTTCATCCGGAGGGAAAGATGCTTTTCTGGGTCCATATCTCCATTGCAGAGTAAGCCGGATTTTTGGAGGGATCGCAAAGTCCCGTTGAATTATTTAGAAACATTCTTATTCAGCATTTGATTAACTCTTTTTTTAAAAATCAAACCAACCACGAGCAATTTTAGAGGAATACTTTGTTGACAAGCACTTCGCATTTGGGTGCTTTTAGATACATAAATATATTATTATTACAAAAAAAAAAATCACACAGCATTAATTATAGCCTTTGCTTATATGTTTAACTTCTTAGTTTCTGTATTTATCACAGAGGATTTAAAAAGTCAGTGTATTACATGTGGTGCTTCACTGATCATCAGTACTTTTCCATTACTGATTAATTATTTTTTCTTATAGGAAAAAGGAGAAGGAACATGCCATGTTGATACCATGATGCACTAAAATGCTGTCTCAAGGCATTCCCTTATGTATACCAGAACATGATGTATTTCTTTGGGTTAAAAAATCTTCCTAGAATAGAGAGTTTTGGGGTTTTTTTTTTTTAGAAGTGAAAGATCTGTATTTCTTTGCCTTCTTTATTCTAGGCAGCAAGGAATAAAGAAAACAGATTGCAAAAAATAATAACTATTGTTGCAAACATTTTATATGTATGCATTTGTATGTATTTGTATTTTATTTTATTACTTACTTCTCAGAACAAAGAAGGCAAAGAAACTCATGAAAATACAGGCCAAAGAAATAGCGTGTGAGAGCCTGTGTGTCTGCATGCAATAATTTATATACTAACTTCATTATATAGTAATATGAACCATCTAGCCAGCAATGTTCCCCTACTTCATTACACTGTGCACAGAAAAATTTAGCTTTATATTAAAAATCTTATTGTAGTCTTCGCCATCTGAATCTTTTGCCTCTTTCATTGTTCTGCTCATCTCAGCCTAAAACACAGTTCTGATTTTGATCTCAGACTACTATAAATCCAAAATAAGTCTAACAACTTCAAAGCAGTTTATTTCTATTTACATAGTTATAACTAAGATACGAATCTGGCCCATAGGCACTTTAATTTTATAGCAAGTTAAAACATGTACCTTTATATTGTTAAATCCTTCAGGCTTACAGACATACATATGTTATTAGAGCAGCAGCTATGATGCTTTTCTTTTCTTTCTTTTTTTCTTTTTCTTTTT
>NW_028185417.1:503461-527926 GCF_003343005.1 Rhea americana | reverse complement strand
TTTTTTTGGCATCCAGAGCTATTTTTGGTTTCTTTCCCTTTGACACACATTCCTGGTAACAATTAGAAGTGGCTCCTCTTTGCATAAAATCAAACCTGATAGCTGAGGATTTTATGTATCAAATAATCTGTTTTTTTTTTTATTTAGATCTTACTTTTTGTAGAAAGAATGGAAACGTAAGGTCTGATTCTCTTATTGCTTGCGGTGGTGTAAATCAGCAGAGGTGAGGTGAAAGATGAGGAATAGGAAAATGACTCTCTGGATCTATTCGTATTGGATGCTTGGCTATCGAAAGAGGAATGTGATGCAGAAACAAGGACAGCCTGTGCCTCCATGGGCTCTGAATGATCCCAGTCCCTGTTTGGGGAAAGTCTGCTTGGAGGGAAAAGCAATGCACATCATCCTCCGGACCTTCCCTCTTACAGAAGAGCCAGAGGTGACACTGCAGCACGCTGGTGTCATGGTGACAATCGTAGCAGAAAGTATTAGTGGAGCTGACCTTGACCTGGGGCAGGAGGTGAGACCTGCTGGGAAAAGACTGCTGTGGTGGTGGCCGTATGGATTATCACATTGGATTTATAGCTCCTGTGTCCATTCCGACACAGCTATGTTCCAATGGACTTGGTATTTGTGCCTTGGCTGTGGATGGAAGCTATTCCAAAGGCGAAAGAACTAGGTGACCTTGTCCATAACAAATTCCTGTGGTGGGCTTTAAATCTGCCTTAATCTCCAGGTGCTCTCATTTAGGTAAGCTCCTGTATAATTGATTTCCTCTAGGAATTCATGAAAAGTCTTCCAGTCTTTTTTGGGGTCAGTCTCAGGGATTCAGAGCTCTTCTTTTCATATGACCTGGGGTAGGCAGTAAAACTGCCTGGAACGATTTTAGGTTTACTCCCTAGATTTGAATTTCTAAGTGCAGGTAATAGAAGTTACTAATGGAAAGTCCTGGGCTCATTGGCTCATTTCCTTTTTTTCCTTTTTCCTTTTTTTTTTTTTCTCTATTACGATCCAATTTTTCTGACTTTCAATGTGTACAACCAGGAATACTTAGTTATTTAACATTCCTGAATCCAGGCAAAATGCCAGGAGGAAAAGAATTTATTTTATCAGTGGGTGGGGTTGGCAGATGGTGGCACTGCTTTGGGCATTTGCCAGTGGTTGGCTATTTCATTTGTTTATTTTTCTTTAACTGTGCACTCTGCCTACACATGACATTATGGTAATAGGGGCAAATACCGATGAGTCGATGAATAGTGATGAAGGAGCTTCTAAAAAGATCTCCGTTATGATGGAAGGGTATTAAACTCAAAACCTGCAGTCATCTGCATTAACTCCATACAGCCTATTAACCCAGTTCAAAAATATAGATGAGTTAAAGAATCAAAAGGCTGCTCAGAAAAAGTTTCCCTTCAAGGGTAGTATGAAGGATTTCAGTTTAAGTCAGTGGGGTTTAAGCACATGCTTCACTTGTTTCCTGAAGCAGGACTTTGCTAAGTTTCATTCTTTCCACCTAAGCTTTAGTATTGCTGTTTATTCTTCAGGGACAAAATGCAGCCAGAAAGTAAGCATTCTCCCTATAAGATTAACTCTTGCATACAGAGTCACTGGGTTCCCCAAGAGGCTGCAATTGCATTTAGAAATAGCCCAAATTAGAGGGGAAAAAAGTGTTCTGTTTGCACAATGTTTGGTGGATTAAATGCCAACAGAGTGATCACCAAAGAATGAAAAAGACTTGTTCTCTCAAGTTACGTTTTGTCAATCAATGTAAGAGCAAAGGCACTGTATAGTAAAGAATACAAGAATAAAAAAGACGTTCATATAACACAGAATAGACTAATAATAAACATGGAACAACATGCAGAGGAAAGTCTTATTCAGTGTGAATAAAGATCATAGAATCAGGCCCTGAAGTCCACAACTGGAAGACAGAGAATGCTGTCTATATCACACACTTTGTGGGAAGGTGGAGTAGTTATTTTCCGTGTTATGACATTGTTTGAAATTGTCCCAGTGCTTGCAGGCTTATGACACCCTGTGACACCAGGGTACGATACAGAACATCTAACATGCAGCATTGCCCAGAACGTGGTGTGACAGTTTTCTGGGAGGCAAATGGCTGCAGCTAATGTTCATGAAAATGACATCAATGCTTTTATCATGGCTAAGAAGTAGCATGGGTAAGTAGTCAGTACTTGCGTGTGCCTTCTTATAGTTTCTTATGAAAAGTTAATTACTAGAAAAATTTGCAAGTGCTAAGCCTCATCCTAGCCCTAGAAGTGGAGTGACTGTTATGAGCATTATTTTAATATCTCACAGCCTGCCTTTGAATCTCAAAAACTGTGGGCAGCTTTTCTTCCGACTGCTGCAGGTGCTCTAATCAGACTTCATATAACACTCTACTCCATAAATAGTCAGTACAGGAACCAACACCATCTTGTGCAGCTGAACCTTGTGTTTGTCTTGTTGTAGTCAATCTTCATCCTGTTTTAGGGTCAAGTTCCTCGTGTCTCCTTACAAACTCTGTTCATGTGAATCTTATGATACACAGTGTCATACAGTCAGATGTTGGTTGCTTTGTGTCACTGGAGATGTTGTACAACCACAGTTCAGCCCAGCCTTAAGAGGACAAGGTACTTGGTCTAGAGATCCTATGAGGCAATTGACCATCGTAAGGAAAAACAATTTAGCTAACTAACTTAAAATGAAACATCTTGAGTCAATTCAACAACTCAAAATATTGTGTCTTTTTCCAGAAAAAGATATTTAAGTTTCATTTTCCTGTGGACAACATCAGTTTTATGGGAACTGCATTTTCTGCTGGGAAGGCATTACAGTGAGAACTCCTTGATGAGGTTTAATCATCTAATCACTGTAGCTTTATGTGCTATTATTATTATTATTAATCCTGAAAAATAAACAACACACTACTACGTCCTTTGCTGATATTTTTCCCTGTGGTCTCCTCTTTTCCCTTTCTCTGCTTCCACTAGTGTGCATTGGCCCTAAGATGCTGACTAGACAAGCAGCTCATCTAACCTCACCCATCTAGTCATTTTTCAGATAATTACTTTGTGCTCCCAACCCCCAAGCAATTTTCATGTAAACATGTTTCAGGAAATATGTTTCATTGCAGATAATTTCCATGACACTCTCAAGTTCAGGCAGGTGTTTTGTTTGTTTTTGTATGTGCCCTTATTCTCTATCAGTACTCTTTGTAAGTCATTACTTTTGTTTTAACTGCTTTGATCTATTCACTGGCTTCATAGTCTTTCTAAGTAAAAGTTGACTCCTGTGTGTTCTTATTGATTGATTTTCATGTTATATTAAATGCTCACAAACACAGTTTAGTTTCATTCAGCTTTTCATCTGTGCTCAAATAAATGAGGTTCTTGCCACAAGTAAGACCCACAAACCTTTCTTTCCTACCAAAAGAAATACAGATCATCACAGGGCAGCAGCTCTCAGGTCAAACTAAATTCATTTAGGACTGCATCTACTCCATAGTGACCAACAGGAGAGCACAAGGGCTCAGCTATGGCAGGTAATGCTTGGATATCCAGATGTTTCAGAAAAAGGCCAAAGATGTCCAGCACAGACAGCCCCACTCTAGATGCTAAACTTCAGCTTGTACAAGGGAGAGAAATGAGCTCAGATGAGGCAAACATGATACCTTCCTTCTTACCTCCAACTTTTACCTTTCCATTCTCTCATCTCCAGCTGTGACTAAGCTTGGCTTGTCTTTAAAATAGATAACGTGGCTTGATGATTATATTGGTGTATGTAATTATCATTCAGTATCCTCCAGCAGATGCAGCAGGTCATGCTCCCTGAGAAGTAGTTCAAAGAATTGCACAGTCATGGAGGAAAGGCAAGACTTCTTGCTATAAAATATATCTTTTATAAAGAAGAGTAGGCAAATATGCTGCCTAAAAATATGAGTTTTCAAGGATAGATCACACTACAAAATAGAATACGGGCTGTAGTTGCTTATAGTTGCCAGTGAACACCTCTTCTATCTCAACAGGTTGAAAACTGAGATGACATGTCTGACCATTTCTAATTTAATGGGAATTTTGTCTTTGCTTTATCCAAAGTCCCTTAAAAATAAAAGTCTTTGTTTCCTTAAAACCTTTTGAGGGAAGGTCAAGCTAAAATATTGTTATATTGCTGAGTTTTATTTTATTTGGTAAAAAAAAAATATAAAGAAGGGACGTAAAATCACTGAGGGAAATAACAGTGGTATCTATGTAAAGCCTTTCAGCTCCACATCTGGTCTAGTCATAAATGCACCAACACTGAAATGAGTTAGGTGTTTTTCCTGTTTGTAACAGAGAAACACTTCTTAGGAAAAAATTTCTCTATCATAACAGATATTAGTAACAACTCTGTTGTCCCCCAGTGGGAATTCCATTAGTTCCTTTGCAGAAATTCTTTTAGTTTCAACTAGGAGAGCAACCGCAAGTTACCAGTTGTCAAAGTGTATAGAAAGTCATGATTTAGAGTTTCCTCTCTAGAGTTTCCCAATGAAAAGTTTAAATGCAGAGTATTGGTTAGGGAACTCACAGTCTCTCTGGGGAGGTAAAAAACCTACATCCAATAGTTAGAAGAGAATCTGTTCTCAGATTTCCAGCTTGCTTTCAAACTGGCTGGGATTTCCATGCTGTGAAATTTGGATCCATATGAGAATGACTGTGTACTAGTCTCACCTGAATGTTGCTTCTGTGCTTTAGAGTTTTGTCCACTTCAGGAAATAATGCAAAATGGAAGCAGAATGGACTTAGAGGAATAAACATATTTGTGCAATATAATTGGCTTCATGGCCAGGTATTCTTGCTGCTAAACTCAGTCAGCAAGTCATTCATGGCTTTCTTTGGTATTTTTGCCTCTTAGAGCAAAAATGCAAATATTCCTGCCTCCCCAGAAACAGAAGTTATGTGAACATGATTTGACCTGACAGTAAAAAAGAGCACTGACCTGACCTGTGTCATCAAGGTCTAATGGACTAAGGCTTTAATTCACTAAGCCATCATGTCAGCTTGGCTTTCCCTTTGCAGCTATTGTGAAGGGAGTACTCCTAATTCTCCTAATTTCTCCTTCTTCTAATTTTTATTGCGTCCTGATGGATGCATCCTTTGTACAAACACAGCAGGTCTCAAAGTAGGTAACAGTATTTTTGTCGTCACTGTCTTCAGATGAGTTCCTGTATTGATGTGTTTACCCTAGCTTCTATTCCTGTATCCTGATGTTTTATACAGTATGTTGGTGTATGTTCTCACATTCTTACTCAAGGCTGGGAAGAGACCCTTACCAGGGAAGCATAATTACTTCCTATTAGTGGTATAATGCAATATATTACCAACGTCTTTACTACAGGAACAGTATTACAAGCAGTAGGAATAGTGTTATTGTAGCTATGATGATTGAAACATATGAGAGAGTACTTTCCTGAGCTTGGGAGCTTTTCTGTGTCCTCCAGCTATATCAGTCAAATAAAAGATAGTACCTTTTCCTGCAATGCTTACTTTTGGTTGTTAGCAATTTTACAGAAAATGCCTGGTCAAATTCATCTGTAGCTAGAACTTTAGTTTACTCCCTTCTCTAGGCTTCTGAAACTAATTACGAATTAACTATTTCTAAATAAAGGACTTTTTTACTTCCCCCACAGCTTATAGATCTGGAATTGGAATGGAAGCAGGCTTGGCTAAGTGCTGTCTGTAATGTTACCTAATCTGAAATCTTTTTTTCTTTGAAATATTGCTCCCTAGGGTTTACAAATCTGGGACAAATTGGCTGACAATACTTTTTAATTATTTGTTGATGGAAGAGGGTGAAAACTGATCCATTTAGTGAATAAGTATTAAAATAAGTTTCCTATGAGATGCAAAACTGATTTTTTTACAAAATTACCTTATTCTCATAAGTAGGTAGTGCTTAACAAAATATAGAGAATTTTTTTAAATGTGTTTTCTATTACTCGTATGGTGCAGAGATGTAAGGCCGTAGCAGCAGTTACTTGAATTCACTCCAGATGTTGCTTTAAAAAAATGAACACTTGATTTTTGGCAGGTGTTTGAAATTAGAATAATGACCAAGACAACTAAGAACTTTTGTAAACGTACCTCCATTATACAAACTTCTCATAAAGGTATAAAAGACTCACTTAAATTATTTGATGCAGTAGAACAAAATTTGTGCCCCTGTTGAAGAACGTTTCTAGAAGTGAGCTCAACTAGCCACTAGAAAATGCCACATAGGAAAGAAGTGACAACCAGCTGGAAACACTCTGATTAG
Organism: Rhea americana; assembly: GCF_003343005.1. NCBI lineage: Eukaryota > Metazoa > Chordata > Aves > Rheiformes > Rheidae > Rhea > Rhea americana. The sequence goes on along the minus strand of NW_028185417.1, from coordinate 521,635 downwards.
ATACTGCACTTCATTAAGAAGGGAATAAATCACATTTCAGACAGAGCCATAAGAAACTGATCTCCATGGCTTCCACTGTCAGCTGATCTCCTTGATTTAAATAAGCTGTGTTGCATACATTGTTGTTGAAATATAATTTTGATAAAAATAGGACAATAGCAGGAGGTTTAGCAGTAAGTTTACGTTAGAAACAAGGTACTTGTATAGGCTGTTAAAAATTTGCATACTACTTACTCCATCTTTTCTTCATATTTGAATTGTATGAAACCTTTAGAGAACCTTATGCTGGCCATTCCTAGGATTGAGATGATTATTACCTTCCAAATTTCTTATTTTCACTTGGGGTTCTGACAGATATCCTGTGCTGAATCAATCTTTTTTTTTCTCCAAGCTGTCCACTGCATCTCTCTACTGGAGATTATCTTCTCTGTCGTGGATTTGACATGTAGCCCATGTGCCTGTGCATAAGCTGATCCAGCACACAAAAATAAATATGGTTTGGACTAGGACATCCCACACTGACCTTGAGAAACAGAGCTGCACTTCAGTGACCCACTTTAAACCATCTTAACTCTATACATTAGTGGATGGCAGCTGCTCTTTTGAAATGAATATTTTCTCCAGTTTCTTGCAGATGTGTTTGTTTCAGGCAAGCCAGAGCCCAAAGTTCTTTTTTTGCCTCCTGACTGGGTACAGAAGTCCAGTGCAGACCACATTCCTTGGCAAAAGAATTTAAATCTTGATTCAGAAATGTGCTTCAGAAGGTTCTGCACTTTGAGCACCTGAATGGTTCCAGTTTAGTTCATAAATGATTCTACATGCTTAAAGCCACACATGTTCTTAAGTGTATGGCTGAATGAGGAGCATAGCTGTTGCTGGAGCCAAGTGACTTGAGCACTGGGCCTTTCTCTGCTCCTCATTTTTGCATGACTGTGTGCAAATCAGTCAATGTTTCTGGCTTTCTCTACCCTCTGAGATTCACTTAGTTACTTGTGAAATTCTTTGAGCTCCTTGGATGAAAGTCTATGCAAGAACAAATCAAAATACTGTACCATGTTGTAATTCTGAGAAAGGAAAATATTTCTTTTGCTTTGCTTTGCCTGGTAAGTTCACTATTATGTTTTTCATTTGTTTTTGAAAGGAGACATTCATTAATGCCAGTGAGAGCCAAAAGTGACTTCTGTGATGCAGCGTTTGAAATCTTGCAGTAATAAAAATAGTTTCGTTGTTCTGTTAAAAGTGCTGGTTTCAGCAAATGTTCCTTGTATTTGCAACATTATGATACAACAGATGAACAAGATTCCTCTTTCTCCTCCCTTTATATACACATATATTCTGCGTGATACACATTGCAATCTCAACTTTTTGTATGAGGAATTTAGTTGCTCAGTTTCCACTAGCATGAGAAATTCCAAGTATTTATTTAACAACACAGATTTTGATCTGTGACTGCACTGCTTCTGAAGCATTTGGGGAGAAAATAATGGATGAAAAACATTAGATTTCCATTTACACTTGGACCACATTCTGTCTTATATCAGAGTTAAATGTTCGCTGAGTTGTTGCGCCCAGTATGAAAAAATGACCTATGACACAGAACTGAATACAGACAAGTGGCCAAAAATCATGACAAAAGATCTAATTTGTTTTATCTGATTTACAAAAGAACAATAAAAGAGCAGCTGCTTCTTTTGGTTCTTCTCCTTTCCTTCTCCATGGAACTATTTTTTTTTCCACACATTTCCAGAAAGGTGGGATGTAATCCAAATGGCTATCTTGCTCACCTCTTATATACATGAATCTGCAGTGGGACTCTCTGGGGACTAACTTCTACATTATCTAATTTCTTCAGATTTGAGGGAAGAAGGAAGGCACAGAAGTTCACCAAACAATATGCTTTGCACACTAACTACCCCCATAACCCTTCATGTATCATTACCTACCTCTTCAGTTCTTGTATTTTTATTTACACTCTTTACCTTTCTACTCTTTGATGTGCTTGGCTCTGCCAGTGCCTTCCAGTAAAGTCTCTCCATTCCTTCTATGCCACCATCCCTGGTGTCCAGGATATGCTGATATAGCAAGCTCCATCCTCTTTAGCCTTCAATTCTTTCTTTAAAACACATGAAAGTTGCAAGGCCGTTACCAGCGGTGCTGTGCTGCTGACTAAAACTAAACCATCCTTTCTTCTTCTTTGGCCACCTCCACCCTCAGGAAAGCATGATTCCTACACCGCAATGCTAGGCAGGTGCTTGCTATGTTTGATGGTTAAAACATAATATAACCAGTCACTGGTTTAGAATACAGAGGCTTCTCGAAGCATGGGTTAACCTTAGGCTACTGTCTGTATCAGGCCAAGTACACCATTGGCACATAACCCATAATAATAAATGTAATAGCAGCCCACAAAAATCAAGAATTGTTATGCTGTTAAACTCTTTCCAAGGTGCAAGTTTTAAAAGCAAAGTGCTTAAGGAATTGTGAGTTACACTAAAGCAAAAGGAGTAGGTCAAGTTAAAGGGTTATTAATGTGCACAGAGAAACTTCATCCAGCTCCTCAAAGCTGAGTACAGACTGAATGTATATTGCTTGTCCTGGTTGAATTATTGGAACATTTTGGCTGACTCAAGTACTTTTGTTTCCCACAAGTGTGTAAATAATCAGATATTTGGTCAAATGAAAATAAATCCATGCCTTCTGCAGACTTCTGGATATAATGCTGAAAATCTCAGGACTGCACAAAGAACTGTCCAGTTAAAGATGTTGTCACTTGTATGAACCTCCTGAAAAAGACTGCCAAGTCACTGCTAAAGCCACCAAGAGGCTGGAGTAATTATTGCCACTTCCTGTTTTATGCAAACTGTATAGCACAATTAAAACTACAAAAGCAGTACATCACTTTCAACACGAAACAAAAAAGTTGAATAGATCTGTAAGCTTTTAAAATCAGCTATAGGCCAGATATCAGAAGACTAAGCCGTTAAATAGGGAACATGAATAGATGGGATAATGCATATGCATAATTGCATAATGACAGCTAAAAATGGATGTTTCCCAAAACATCCAGAGGTTTCATTTAGTTCAGATGATAAATTCTTAAAAACTTGGGTTTTTTTTTGACTTTAACTATCTTTTGAAGTGTAGAATGCCGAATCTAATTACATTTGTACTGAAGTCAGTGAGAAAACATTCACTGATTTTCTGTAGAAAACATTTTTTGTGTCAACAAAGAATGCTATTAAATATCTTTACTTCAGCATTTGAGAAATAAAGATGTACACAGTGAATGTCACAGTCAGTACTGCAACTTTGATTAAGTTTCAACAGACTTTGACAAAGAACAAATCCAACACAGAATATCTGAGATGAGCGCCAAAAGTAGCCAGTTTCATTAAATAAGGTCAAGCTAAGACTATCAGTCTTACAGTAGTTGCTTAGTATTTGACAGCAGTCTGTATACCTAGAAGTCTACAGAACACTGTACATTTTATAGTCTATGAGAAAAATGAATAGATGGAATTAGTGCTTACTGGAGGACTCATGTGAGGCCTGATCTTATTTCTATTGGATTCAACAGTTTAATATTTCAGCAAGAAGTCTTTCAAAGGTTCCAAATATCCTAAAGACCTCACTCCTTAGATTATAAGCAAATCATCTGAAACAGATGATTTTAAAAGATAAATAAAAAAGAAAAAATCCCAGGATGACAAAAAAGAATAAGCAATAAAACCTCATAATTCTCCAGTCATTAAAAATGGATAAATGGAATGTAAAATCTCAAATGCTTCATGAATACATTTCCAGTTTTTCGTGGTCTTGTTCAAGAATCTTAAAATAACAACTTATACTGCTGACTCTGACATCACTGCATTGCTGTAGTGATGGCATGATAGAAATGATAACATTTTTGGTGACATCAAAGACGAATCTGTCCTACTTTAAAACATTGTGAGTTTAATCCAACTGAACTATTTAATTTACTGAATTCTTACTTTTCTTGGCTTCAGTGACAGCAAGATCAGGATGCAGATCCCTATTACTGTTAAAAAATAGCCCCAAACTGCAGCCATTAGAGGCTTTGGTTTATTTGACAGAAGAAGACAGCATTACTCAAACATGTCACTATGTTGTTGGTTTTTTGTTCATCTGCACTATTTGCTGCTGCAGCTACAATGTTTGGAAGAGCTAGCTATTGTAAATAGCTAGCATTCATGAAAACTATATGGAATAAAAGGAGCTGAGAATGCAGTCTTCTACCTGTTCATATTTATCAGACTTTTTCATGTAAAAAAACCCAAGTATTAAAAAAATGCCCTATTGAGCTTTACTGATTTTATAAACATTCTCAAACGCAGTGCTAAGAATGTTTTATACAAGTTGTGCCAGCTGCTTCATCACTAAAGACTTTACCTTTTTTCACAGTGAAACAGCAGAGAAGGAGACCCGTAGAGAAGGAACTTGCAATTAAGAGTAATATAATTGATCATAGAATCATAGAAATGGTTAGGTTGGAAAGGACCTCTGGAGATCATCTAGTCCAGCCCTCAAAAGAGTGGCCCTTACAGGGATCAAACCCCCAACCTTGGCATCATTACCACCACGCTCTAACCAACTGAGCTAAACCTAACCCCTAATCTAAAGACCATCTACAGAATTTGCTTGCCAATGGACAAACTGTTGACGAAGGTCTCATGATATTTACATTACACCATTTTCAGACAATTCACAGGCTTATGGGCACACTATCTGGCACCCGCAGATCCTACTTGGCCTTTCTCATGACTTAAAACCATGAACCTGCATTTCAGAATTGTTTCTTCACTTTAAGTTGGCTAAATGCATTGATCAGCTATATTTTACATCAGAGTTATATTCTTTAAGACGCTAACAAAGTACCTCCTATCTACATTGCCTATTTTAATTACTGCTTATAGGGCTGAATCCTTTTAAATCACATATTAATGATGATATTGGGGTTTCATACTTCCTGACTTAAAACAGTATAGTCAACTAAAAGAAGCTCGTCTTTGGCTTTTTAATAAAAGCAGCTATTCAGTGACTTATCAGGGAAGGAGTGGAAATATTTGTTCAGATATATGATTTTTTCCCCTTAAATGAGTCATCCCAGCTTAGCTCTCAGCATTAAAGTTTGATTCCACAAAGTATTTAAACACAAGTATAACTTTAAACATATGACTAGTGGTACTGTTTCAAAGGATGGCTTATGCTCTAAATTTACAAGTGCTGAAAGACCTTGTTGAATTAGCAGCCTCAGCAAAATTGGCAAGCCCATATTGCTGTGGAACATATTTGGTTGCTTTATATTTTTTAATGCATGAGTCTTCAAAATAAGAAAACCAGTATGAAAATTCACAATTTAATTGATATTTAACAGAGTCATAGTGATAATAGACAAATATATGATATTGTGAAACCGTGCCCATTAGTAGATAATTACTTTAAGGCTCATGATTCACTGGGCAAGTAGTCCATTTCTAAATCTATTTTGTCCAAACACTATACTAGTTGCCTTAACTACAGATTGTGCTACCAAATATACGCTAGTGCAGTAGAAACACAACAACCCACTATTGATCACAATAAAGCTAGAATTTTATCAAAAGATAGTAAAATACTGCTATACAAAAGAATTTTCCAGTACAATAGCATTGAATGAAAAGGATTCATGAAGCCTTTGAGATACATATTTTATTTTTCCATTGGATTTTGTTCCTTTCAGCAAATAAACAAAGGATTCATGGTGCTATCTGGCTATCCCCTGCTTCGGGCAAAAAGATTTTTCATGATCACTTTAATGCAAAGTGTATGTGTTCAATTTTTTCATTAAGAGAGGTTTGTGATGTGACACAAACACTGAAGAAGAAACTGCCAGGGATTAAATGGACCTAGACTTCATACAAATCTACTGTAGGCAGAATATGAAAAATCTCACTGACTTGATTGAATTATCAGTTAGGCGTTTATAGGTCAAATCGTGACTATGTTAAAATGAGAGAATAGAAAAACTTCTGACCCTCAGAGCCCAAATTCACTCCAGAAATCTATTCAGGTTCCTGTACGGAGTATACCCTTTCCACTACTAATGTTAAAGTCGTATGGCGTAATTTTCAGTCGTGGTTAAAAATACCTTAGATTTGGTCTCATGGGATCTGAAGGTGCTCAGCTGTGAAAAATCTGTGCACTCTTCTCATGTGCAACTGTGGGGGAAAAATTAAGCAATGTAAGAGCTTAGAGGAAACCTCTTAAAAAAAAAAAAAAACCCTAACCCTCCTGAGGCCTCCCTTGAAACTGTGCAGAAAATGTTCCAAATTTACTGCAAAGGGAATAAATTAAAGAGAGATATTTCAAGATCACTGGCAGAATTTAAGTGAGCAAATCTTGCTCACGTCTGCTAGAACTTTAGCTTGTAAATCAATAGATGAGCAATTCATCCCATCCACTTCTGAACTGTATGTTTGCTCTCTGGTGATCTCTCCCCTTGACTGTAGAAAGGGAAGGGAGCTGCTAGACATGGCTGATGTTCGAAGAGATGAAACCTTTTCCTGGATGCTTTTGAAAGTCCCACCCTTCCTAAATACTGTAGGTTCAGATGCTCAAGCAGGACTTGGTATAAAAACTAGTATCTCCCAATGACAATTCATCTAGTAACAAGTTTTTTTTGCAAAGATAAGTCTCTTGGAGAAAAGTCGAGCAGATGTCCCAAATATTATTCTGTGGGAAACTAAACATACATAATCATCTGTAAGAATTAATGTTCTTAGTAACTGCTCTGAAACTGCCACAGTGCCATTAAAGTGAGGACTGGTTTCTTTTCTGTTATGTTTTTTCCATTCTGCTATATAGTTACAAATAATCTGTGCATCTATAGCAGGGCTGAGGTGCTTTGGCAAGGCTGCAAACTGCTTTTGTCTTGGTCCTGATTTGAAGGCCACTGCTGCTGACTTGCTCAGTATATTCTACTTCTTGTGTATTGCTTCATTGGAGCTTCTGGTCTCTATATCCTCTCATGACTTTAAAAATTATTACTTTAAAAATGAAGAACAAATGCCAAATACAGTGCCACAAACTAAACCAAAACCACAATAAAAAATAGTAGACTTCAAATGAGTAAGTTGCAAATACAGGTCTGCATGTGTGGAAGAGACAGATAACTGAGGACTGAATTAGGATTTTAAACGTGTGCCTGATATTTGTGGTGCTGTTTCTCTTTCAAAGAGCAAGTGAGAGGGGTCAGCCTTCCAACAAGACACTAAATATTTAAAAGCAACTCCATTCATCTGGTGGTCGTATTTGAAAGAACAAATATAAGTCCATTGTCTGACTTCTGCCGCCACCTTGTACACACAGAAAGCCAAAGACTCAAATAATTTTGTGGCCTCAAGTGTCAACAATAAACAATGTATATTTGAGATGTTGGTGTAATTTCTGTCCACTGAATCTATCATTTTAAAGCTGTTTCCATGCTGTTTTTAATGTTCAAGATCTTTATCTGTCTAGTCATCTTTCTTCATCTCTCTCTCAAATCTTACAGCTTCATTTTTAGGATTCTGTTAGTGAGGAAGAGGTCACCAAAGTGCTTTTTTAGACTAAAAGATCATTCCAGCCAGGATTCCTGCAGAAATTTACAATTCCAGTCTGGTGAACTCTTTGCCTTTTTACTACACTTTTTAATTACATTATTAAATTTTGGGGAAAAAGTCCTATAAGCTGGGAAAGGAAATATAATTATCATTGCAGAGGAGACAAAGAATACTTACTGAATATGGTTCCTGAAGTTTGTTGCCAGACTTCTGCTATGAAAATTATTATCCTGAAGGGAGGCAGTAAACCTATTTTTAAAATAGGTTTTAAGAAGAACTATCATACTTCACATAATTGCTTTACCCTTTCTCATGTGATTTATAAGATCTTCCAACATTTGTGGTAACAACATTTGTTTGTGACTTTTATTGCCCTCAGAGCAGTCACTGATTCAAATGGCAGACCTACTCTTTGGTCTCTGCAAATCTGTATTTTCAGGCGACTATATGACCTCTTTTTTCTCCCCATTCTTCTGAGCTTCTCTCCCCAGGGCTTCACTTTGCACCTCAAGCTCCACATGACCATAGATTCAACTCCACAAGAGCAAGAGTAATAATACACATTCTAAATAAGCATAATAGACAATGTAGGAATTTATTAAAGGAAAGAGCTCATGATAAACGTACAGGAAATAATTCAGTGCTGCTCCTCAATAAAGGAATGACAGGTATATATCAGCGATGATGATAAAAAAGCTGTAATGTACAAAACAAACTATTGGGTGCCGTTTATTTCCTTTGGAAGCGATGTTTTACAATAGCAATACTTTGCCAGTACCAATAGCGCTGCTGCAAGGGCAAGTGTCATAGAATCCGGGCATTCGATTCCTCCTCAGATTACTGCCACGACGCGTGAGCAGAGCTGGCCATGCAGAAGCCATGGAAACGAAAAGTCTTAGAACCAGCTGAGCCAATCCACTAAGAAACACCACCAGGACTAGACTGGGGAGATGAAATGTATAGTGAGAAACAGGCTGAAATCCTCTGAGGAGGGAGCTGAACTCAAAGCTCCTGAGTGAGGCTGCTCATCTCTCACCACTACTGGAGATGGAGCCCTGATGTTTTCACAGAACTACTTTAATCAGACCTACTCTGCATATGCTTATTAAGTCAGGATCCCCGTGTGCCAGAGGAAAGCGAACAAGGTAAGCATGTGAACGTAGAAAAGGAGCTGGTCACGAGAAAGTCATTGTGCTGTACAGCTTGACTAAGACTGGACTGAATCTCTGGGCAAATATTTACTAAGACAGCTGTGGCAGTAATGAAACACTAGTGGTTTAATGTATTATTGCTCTTCTTCCTAACCCTGCTCTGCTGCTTCCAGCTGACCCTCTGCCACTAATTACTGCCTTTGCAGGGACATCAGTGGGATTATTTTGGGAACCTCTTCGGATGCTCCGATGCAAAATTGGTGGTGTAGCTGTTAATAGCTTCAGAAAGATTATTTGGACATTTGAACCCACGATAGCCTTAAATTTCTTAATCTGAAAACATTTAGATATGTTCTTTGCACTGAATTTAATCGAATTACTCTAATGCCTAAATTTAAAGCACTTTAGGGTCAGAGTCTTGGTAATTTTCTTAGTATTGCATGATCTGGCTGTGACAGCGCAAGGCTTTGAACCTCTTTCTTTTGAAATAGAGTTCAGTGTCCTAACCACAAGACCACAGGTATTTAGTGAGACTGTTCATTAATGTTTGCAACATGTTTTAAGATCTGAAGATGGAAAATGCTGTAGAAGATACTTTAACAATAGCTTGCTTTCAAGCTCTTTAGAGAAACCACTGCTAAAGTTAATGGGATCTTTGACTTCCAGTTAAGCTGATTTCCTTGGCTGCAGTAACCAGTTGTGATACTGGTGTAAATTTCACTTGAAACTCACATTAAACTACATGAAAATTAGTGCAAACAAACAACAACAAAGAAGTTTTGCACAGATTTTGGAAATTATTTCTAATGTTAAGAAAATATTTAAATGACTCATTTATTTCCTATTAGTTTCTTCCCCCTCCACAAATAACTTGTTTTGGTTATGCTCTAGTAGACAGATTTAACACACCTTTCTTATATTTCAGAGTTGGTAAATAAATTTAAGCTATTAAGAAAAATAGTTAAATTAAAATATTTGCATATCTAACATGCTTTAAAATGAAAGAGATAGGAGGAAGACTGCAAAAGAGAAAGAGAGCAAGAAATTCTGTATTCTCTTTAAAGCCACGTAGCTTTCTAAAAGTCTATCTCTAGCTCACCAGTCCACCACTACATAAGCACAGAGACCCTGATTCAGCCAGCTGAGTGTTAAGTCCCAGTTTCTGTTGTTTTCTGATGTCCAAAGACTTAGGCAAGAGAGGAAAAGGGAGCTAAGAGTGATTTAGGTGGAACATAGGTTTCTTGAATCTGGGTCCTTAAATACAATATATAAAGAACTATCAGCATCTTCCATGTAAGAATATCTTTGCTTTTCCATTAGTAAGCTTCTATTTCTTAGGTTTCTTTTGGAGCAAGTTTTCAGACAACTATGGGATAGTGTGTGCTGGCGTCATCGCTGATGTATGACAGAGATGGTCTTCCCTGCTTTAGCCCATAGGTGCTCCTTCAGCAGGATCACGCTCCTACCGGCACAGATACTGCATCATCACATGCCCCTCTTATGCCGGTGTTGTATCGCTGTAGTATCTGCTCTTTTGGACAATTTTCCAAGAAGGCTGACGTCACATGAAGAGATGTCAACATTTAAGTAAGTTACTGGTCTGACTGCAGCTTGTGTGGACTAACCTGAGTTAAAAAAAAAAAAAACTCTGTTTTTCCCTTTAGAGGTACAGCACCATGCAAAACCTGACCCTCTCTGCATAAGCTTCAGGCAGAATTGAGTACGAGTCCGCTTCTGTGCGCTTGATAAATGATTGCTGGACAAACATCCGTAACAGATGGAGCAGATATTGCTCCTGCTAATTTTTCAAAGTGCTTTCCCCACTCTTGCAGCGTAACTTTTCCTCTGCTAGTGTTAAACTTGCAATAGTTGTTTTCTATTTGGGAACATAATTCTTCTGTATCTGATCAAACTCACTAATGGAGTGTATTCTAGATAAAGCTTTCTCTTTTTGTACATTTGGGCAGGGAGATGAGGGCCAGGTAAAATATTTTCCCTATTTCTGTATAAAAAAGTAATTGATTTTAACTTTTCATTTAAGTACTGGTATTGATGAGCTTTGTAATTTTACACAAATCACTTTCTGTGCTCAGCTTATCTAAGAGCCAGCCAACTTCATGTTCAGGTAAAGGGACCCAAGGTAGGGCAAAATAAATTCAGAATTCAATTTTTATTAACTATCAAATATATTTAGAATAAATTTATATTCTGCAAAATAGTTCTGTGACCCTTTTCTAAAACATGCTGCCTCAGGTAAAGGTGCAGTAGAAGAAATGATTTCTGCTCAGTGATTTGAGACTGACTTATTAAAATCATCTAGTGGATTAAGAAATGTAAATATATTGTAATGTGAGGCCTAGTTCTGCACTCTTGAATGAAACAAATTAATCAATAAATTTTTTTTTGAGTAAAAGCTTCAGAAGACCTTTCTACTTACTGCTTAGCTTGGTTTAGCACACTATCATCACTCTCTCTCTCTCTCTCTCTTTCCAGCAGCAGGTAGTGGCAACTTTCACTTAACTTGAAACTTTGTGCAGGCTTTGAATAGAAAAAAACAGGGACAATTCAAGTATACAGGTTATGCAGCTCTATTGCTAAGAAATAGGTAGTGCAGAAATCTTATAATGGAAAAAAAACTGTAAGAAGTCTTGTAGAGCTACTGGTGAATGTTGGTGTTGCTAGATTAACCCTGTTTATTGATAAACCACCCATAATCATTGCCCTTTTCATGTAATATGTCTTGTTTTATGGCTAACTGTAAATACACATAAAATGAATTGACTTTAGCAAAATCATTAGAACTGCCATCTGACATCCATCTGACTATTCATTGCTTTTTTCTTTGTATTTAGAAACATTTTAGGGCTTAGAAATGTTTCCATTAACTGAAGTTAGCAATCTACTTTTATTTTTACAATTATTTCAGATATTTAGAAGAATTCACTGTTTCTCAACAGTGCAAGATTGTTCCAGTGTTTGGGAAATGGAAATACAGAGATTAGTCACCAAGAGAACTGGAGTCAACACTGGGATTAGAATTCATATCCTTTTGCTGTTTCCTCGTCTTAACATCCAATATTTCATTCAAGGTGAGACTTTTTATAAAATCAGTCTGATTTGAAATGATTATTTTTGTTTTACTTAACAGAAATTAATTGCTTTATCAAAATCATCCTGAATTCATGAGGATATGACCTGAATTAACAATATGCCTTGGTCAATCACCTAAAGCACCGAGAAGACATGATCAGGATGTACTTTTTCCAAAGTCAGTGATACAGACATGAAGGATAGCCCCAGGCTATCCTGTCCAACTAGAAAAGACTCCCTTTAGATACACTGTATTCAAATACAGACTAGGCAGACCTATTTCTCTTAATGGGGTACATCAAAATCTTCCATACTGACATGTATAAAAAAAGACATCCTTCACTAGCAGTGCTAGCATCAAGATGAGAGGTAGGATGTTGATTCTTGTGCAACAACAGTTGCCCCATTAGTGTGAATTCTTTTTAATTATATGGTTACAGAACCAAACCCAGCTCTATATCTGACTCACTCTTGAGTCATTTAATTTACCTGTCGCAATTTCCAATCAACTTTAAAATACTTACTGACCTTACTGGGAAATTCTGAATTCTAGTTAAATAGGGTACCACTCTTTCAGTCACTGTACAGTGAGTCCTAGTGACTTGCATGGACCATATGTGTAAGTAAGGCCATACTTGGAAAGTTATATGTAAATAGTATTTTTTTTAGTAGTGATTGTAGTAGTAAAGGATTATGAGTAGCAAAAGGTCAGGGAATGATTATTCCCTAATGATCTTCTGTGATTAATGGTAGAGGCAAACTGATTTTCTACTCAAATAATGTCTTTTTTTTTGTATTTTCAGTTCGTCAATTTTCATAGTTTTCAACTGTGAATCTTAAATGAATAAATGTATAAACCTTTCAAGAATCATGTGATGAAATACAGAGAAACTTTCTTAGGCAAAGCTTTGCCAAACAGGATAAACAATCCTTTCACTCAAAGATACAAATTGCAATATGCTGACCTTTAAAAAAAATAGATCACTAAGAAAAATAACTTTTTGTGGCCATGAACAGAAAACATAGTTTTTAAACTTGGTATGTGACCTTTGGCTAATCACTTGTTTATTCACCCCTCCAAAGATAAGTAGCAGTGGTTATCTCTCTTTGCAAAATGGGTTTGAGATTTAAATCTACATCATTTCAGGCAGAAAACTTTACAACTGTGCAGAACTGCTTTCTGTGCAAATCCACACTTACCTGAAGGGGCCTTCTGCTTAAGCCTGAATGCAGTCCTGAGACCTGGCAGACTGCGCTGAGTACGCAGAGACGGGAGCTACAGCCTTTCCACAAAGCTTTGCCCCAACTGGAAGGGGTGGGCAGAGCCGCCACCTTTTTGGACACGGATGAAAAAAACGGGGTAGGGTAACTGTTAGGGTGCAGTGATATGCCTGTTGGAAGAGCAAATTAAAAGTAAGCATTTACACTAAACTGAGATTTAATGGAACTGTTGCTACGCAGAAGGCACAGCCACAGACAAAGTCTCCACATTTGCCTTTATATCCAGTTGCATGTTCAAAGTCCCCATGTTTTCACATGCAAGCCAGAGGTAGCCACTGGGTGCTCTTAGGTTACCTTATGTACATCTATGAGTTTTGGTAAAAGAAATTTCAAATGCTAAGAGTGGGCATACTTCTGCAACTCCTGTGCCAGTTTTTTTAAAAAACTGACTGCAATCTAGTATAGTGATTTGGCTTATGCACTGCTAAAAGCCACAGTCATGATCACTGTAATGGGTAATCCTGCATAGTTGCCAAAAATGTCCAGGCCCTAATCAGATGATGAAATAAATTGGGTTTTAGGGAACCTAGTACTGCAAAAAAATAAGCTACAGCCACATGGTATAAAGTGCTAATCTGGCCTAAATAAATTTCGTTGTCTTATCTTCGTACAGCAGGTTTTTGCGCTAGATCGAGCATCGTCTGTCACCCTGCAGCCATCTTAAAGTTTGAACAAAATCCATATTGTAGACCTAGGTTACTTTGATAAAAACGTGATCATCTACTTACATATCATAAATGATTAAGATCCAGTCTACTGATTTGGTATTGAAAACTATGGTCTAAAATACAGGGTCAACCAGATTGATTTTAGATAAAATGGCAAATCTGGTGTTAAAATAGATTAGAATCAGCCTATTTGCTGAAATGGTGCTAAATAATTCCGAGAATTCAAAACTTTTTAAATGTTTTTTTGAAAGAGTGACTTTTTCCCAGCAGATTTTAGGTTATATCTCTCCTCCTTTATGTTATAATTACCTGTCCTCCTTCAGCGACCAGCAGTTAGGATAAAAACCTAAAGGTGATGTAAGCATTGTATAGCATCCTCTGCTAATTTGACAAGGTTGAAGTTGTGAATTTTTAAATGTTTCATAACCCTGCCTTGCTGGATGTTATGACAGTGCACAGCTCTGTTTCCATTTCTGTGGAACCATGATGTTAGTCCACACTGAGCTGTGTTTCCTGACTACCCATGCAAACTAAACTGATATTCCTCTGTAAACCTGCTCATTAAAGGGAGAAAAAGAAAAGAAAAAGAAAATGAAAAAAAAAAGCAGGAAATCAGCAAATGATTAGCCTGAATGTTCTTCTGAATCAAATCACTGTTACCACTGGAAAATTGTAACAAATGAAGAAATGTGCACTCTTGGAGAGCCAGTGTTCTGGTCCTCACCGCAGAAATGAACTCCATTCACGTTTGAATGCAATGGGAGAGAATGAACATATATATTTCTTAATATTCTATACCAGCACAAAACTTACTTACAAACTAACCCACAGAGCATCTGGACAGATGCAAAAGCGCAGTGTTATTTTTTTGAGTCAGCATTGCTGGACAACAAAGTCAAGTCAACTTATTTAAATTTCTTTAGACAATGAGTACTTTTTAAACAGAAACCTTATTCTACAAACAGAAGTACTAATTGCATCTTGTCAATTGGCTACTAATCTCATCTCAAATGAAGAAGAGATTGAGGTGATGCAATTATGGAAAAAATCAAATCAAAGAGTGGTTGTAATCTGTGCTTGAAAAGATCAGCATGGGTAAGCAACTCAAATGAATCCCTTTGAGAAACTGGAGACAGTCTTCCCTCCCCCTTCAGCCCCATTTCATCTGTCCAGAGCAGGCTGTAAAGCAGCTGGTGTTGAGGGACATAGTGCAATAAAAAAATACAGAGTCATTACAATACCATGCTGTTNAAAAAAAAAAAAAAAAAAAAAAAAAGTAGATTTGTTATGTGGAAACAATGAAAAATCAATTTATCAAATATGCAATCTACTAACAAATGACCAGATCTGCATGTCTGACTCTCAAGATATGGTACTCATCCAAGTAAAACACAGGGACTGGCCCAAGAAGCATGGCAAAGGAGGATGACAGCAGATGAATGATCCAAACACCAACAGTGAGAGACATTTGCTTTCCTTCCTGCAACCTTGGGAAGCATCTGTGTAGTTAAGACAGAAGCACTGTTACATTAACCACTGTGAAACCATTAAAGGGGCACACAGTAAGGTCCTTCTGTTTATTCAGGCCTCTGCAAGAAGTGAGAGCTGCTTTTTTTGTTGTTCTTTAAGTTTCAAAAGTGCTTGTTTCAATGGGGAATCAGGAAACTTTTGTTGTACCAATAATGAATTGTATTTTAATCTTTCAAACATGCAAGAGGTTAACTGGCAAGTGTAATATTCTAATGTTAAAACAGCAAATAAATCAGCTACAATGAATTGACACCATAAGCAAGAACTAAAAATACATTTTCAACTACCATCTAACAAAAAAGATTGAACACATTATGAGTTTTCAGGTACTGTGATAATATGCTTGACTGTTTACACACATGCACGCACATGTATTTTCTTTTCCCTATTTTTTATTACCCAGATTTAAGCTTCTGACGTGTCTTTCATTCTCACCCAGGTAGTAAGGGCTTGGTGCCCGTGCTTTCTTCTGCCTGCTATTAGAATCCACGTTATTTGCCCTACAGCAAATGTCACTCATGCTGGGCACTGCACAAGCACACAAAAAAATGACAGCCCCTCTCCCAGAAAGCTTACAGTTCAAGTATAAGACTGTGGATAACAGCTGGATACAGATGCGAGTCCAGGAAAACAGTGGGATATTGGTCAGTCAATGGAAATGATTGGAAGTGCAGTGGTCCGCAACCCCAGCTGCTTACTCGCAAATACTGCCAGGCTCAAATTTCAGTCTTACCATCTAGCAGGGTTCTCTCTGCTTTTTCTGACTGAGGAAGAGGAGCAGTGAGACCTTCGCGCGTATCACAAATGGGCCTCACATTGGAATTTCTTATAGAGACAGATCCCCTAAGTGATGAATGTAGTAAAAATACGTGGTTTCTCCGTGTCTCCCCTTTCTTCTTTTCTAATGGCGGAAAAGTTGTTCCAAGCTGAGCTATAGGCCTGGTGACAGCAAACAGTTGAAGTAAGTATGATGGGGTCAGCACTTAAAAACCTCTAACTACAGGCTGACCATCTCTAGGGGGTCACATTGACTTCAGGAGGCGGTGAGGACAAAAGGGAAACATTTTTTCTGAGGAAGATGAGGAAGGTGCACTAGGAGGCTTAATGTAGCTCCACAGCGAGAACAGTAAAACAGAAATAACCTCTTACAGTGAAATGGCCTCCACACCCAAGGACTCTTTTAAGTGTGGGAATCAGCAATAAAAAAACAAACAAATAAACAAATACCAATATTGGGAAAAGAATAGTTGAAGGAAGTCAGCAGTTGTTGCTAAAATTGCCATAGGGCTCTGACTCACATACCACCGCCACTAAAATGGGCTAAACTGCCCGGCCACCGCTCCACCCCGTGCAGGTCACCACACCCACGGCGGGGAGCTCTGCGGGGCTCCCCAAACGCCGCCCTTCTGCTGCACTGGCCTGAGCCCTGAAAACCTGCAGCGAGAGAAACATCCCATACAGCCACTGTTCCCTCCCTTTCCGCAGCGCAAGCCAAAACCGTGCAGCCACCCTGACCATGGCCTGCTTTGGTGTTGCTACATTCAAGCACATGGAGATCTCGAGTCTCCAAAATACGAGTTTGGTTTAAAAAATCATATTAATCACTGACTACAAATTAAGCAATGTTAATATGACTTTATGACTGATCTGAGTCATAGTAATTAGTTTTTTACTTGCTCTCTACTTATTTAGATTCTCCAAATTTGCCAAGCTGTTCTTTAAGCAAGCTAAAAATGTACCTTGCTTTGAGGAAAAGTGAGATTTGTATAACCACATAGAGCTGTGGCTTTTAGATACAAAACACTTCAAGGTCTCAATTATAGTACTGTTTCAGACCTTCCATTTTGTATTGATTTATACATTATGAAGTCAAAACTGGTGCAGCTTTTAGGCTCTAATGCAATTAAAGTGTTAGGTAACAGTTATTTTGTGTTTTGGGGACTCTTCTACTTTATAGGCCATCTAGTGTCAGCCATCAGGCAAACGGAGCAGGTGGTCTGGGAAAGTTAATGAGTTTACAACACATTCCCTTTTTCAAAGTTGCACAATGTATATTAAAAATTCATTTATCCATATACAGACAATATGGAAATACTCTGGCCCTTACAATATTTTATATATAAATGTAATTATAAATGCTAAAAAGCAACTATAAATGTGAAAGGAACAAATATAGTAATTTTCCAAGAAACGTAGTCTTGCAACTCTGTAAATAACCCTGTTGTCAAAGTCCCTATGGTGTACCAACTTTTTGCTTTATGATATTCACACAGCAGCTATATTTATTCTCATCTTGAATTTTGGAGGCCTGTGCAGGACATCTGAGTTTAATACATAGTATCTGATCACTCTGTAGAGGTAAAAAAAGACCCTAACACACCCTATATGACATCCAAAGTTATCTTTATTCAAAATTTGCAGAAGGCAAGACCGAAGCAATAGTGACACAACTCAGGATAAGGAAGGGTACAGCCGACATCGAGACAGAAATCAGTATTTAACCACCGGCTGAAGCTTCTCCCTATTGGCAGAGAAAAATTCCATTTTTGTTTTCAGAACTGGAGCTTTGGAGACACCCCCCCCTCCCCCCCCCAAACAAATGCGCTATTAAACAAGCGTGATCGCTCCGGAGAGGTTTTCTTCTCCGTTCGCACTCTTCCCCAAAGCCGCTCCCCGCCGCCCCGCTCCGCCCGGGGCCGTTTGCTCCCTCGGGGCCACGTCGGCGCGCCGGGGCCGCGGCCCCTCCGCGGGCCGGCGGCCGCCACGGGGGGCCATTTCCCGCGGGGAAGGTGCAGCCAGGACGCCCCGCGGCTGGGCCGCTCCCGGCCGCGCACACGGCGCTCTGCCACGGGG
>NW_028185417.1:479660-503173 GCF_003343005.1 Rhea americana | reverse complement strand
CACCATGGAGCCGGTGACCAAGTGGAGCCCGAAGCAAGTGGTGGACTGGACCAAAGGTGAGCGGGGCGCCCCCGCGGCGCGGCTCCCGGTTTCCGCGGGGCGGGCGGCGGCGGCGGCGCCGCGTTGCGCTGCGGCCGGGCAGCTCGCAGCGGGGTGTCCTCTGCCTCCCGGCTGCCCTCCCTACCTGGCCGCGCACTTGTGCGCGCCTCGGGTCGGCTTACTCGTACCTTCGTTTTGTTTGTTTTTATTTTCCTTTTTGCAAGTGGGGAGGGGAGTCCCGAGCTGGTTTCGGCGGCGGCGGGCGGCCCGCTCGGGTGTTTTCAGGGAAGGCTGACCCCAGGGCTCGCCCCCCCCCCCCGGCAATTTTGTGGTCGTGCTGGCTTGCTTGCACAGAAATGCTGACTGCTCCCCTTCAAGGCAAATAATGCGTGTAAACTAACTTCTCGCTTTTCAAGCCAAACCCATTGGTCGAAAAAAACCCTGAATTTTGTTAAGTTAAGCAAAAACTTTAAACCTGCTCYGGTAAGCAAGAACTCTTAATCCCGTTTACCCGCGAGGGGATTAAAACCCTGGGCTCCCGCTGTGAAAGAGGACCCCCCCACCCACTCCGCCGTGCGCGGGGGCTGCTCTCTTTCACTGCCCTTTTGTCCGTCAAAGCTTCCTGCCCCGTTCCGAGGTCTGATCCCGCTGTCGGCCGCCGCGTGCGCGGGAGGCGTTTGCCGAGTCCTGCGGGGCGCTGGCGAAGCCGTTCCCGGGAGAGGGGGGACGGGGCGGGCGGGAGGGGGCGACGGGGCGCGCGCCGGGCCCCGCCGCCCCCCTTGCGCCGGGTTCGCGCTGCGTGCGCGGGGGGTAGCCACGAAATCCACAGAGTTTGGTGCGGTTTTTTTTTCCCTCACCTCGGTCGAGGCAAATTGGACTTCAATTTTGTCAGATCTAGCTGGAGCCCCGTAGCGCTCCTCTGAATGCCAGTCCCACTACTGCTGTCAGAGCTCCTGTCATACAGTAAATCAGTCAAAAGGGAAATAACTGTTAATAGCTATGAATTAACTGAGAGACCTACGATTTTTCCACTGTTTTGCCTCTGTTTCGAGTGACTATATTTTAGTGCGATCGTCTTTTGATACATAAAGTGTTTTCACAGATTTCAGTCATTTGAAGCTGATGTGAAACTTCAAATGCTTTTGGAGGTGAAAGTTTCCCTGCATTAGAAGCAGCATTTACTTATAGCAGCCATTACTTCTGTGTCTCCGGCCCATAATGCTGATTAGGCTGCATGCCTGTGGTCAGCACTTGGCAGCAGTTTGGTTGAAGACTGAGGCGAATTTGGAAAGCAGGCTAGCGTTTGCATACAGCGCGAGATGGATACTCCCAGCCCTCCTGAGTGCAAACATGTGCACGAGTGCTCCGGTGCCAGTGACGGGCTCTGCGAGTCGCCCTTGTGAGAAAGAGGACTCCGTGCAAATGTGCAGTGAGCTTATGCGCGAACATATAAATAACTTCTAGGGAAAGACCTTTTTCTTTTGTTTGGTATTGGTTGAAAAAGGAGCGTATTGGCTGACTGAGTGAAATAAGCCTTTTACTTTGGCATGTGGAGTGTTTAAACAATGCTTTTCCCTCATTGTGTTTTTTCTCTTGGGCACTGAAAGTTAGTTACCTTGCCAGGTTAAAGAGTAAACCTGCTAATCATTTTAAAAGGCTTTATTATACTTCGCATGCTTGGCTTGCTTTCTTGTATAATTTATTTTACTTGCAGGTTCCTTGAGCAGGTAACTCTTTACTTGGACTCTCAATTAGTATTAGGCAGAATAATTTGAGGCCTGGCTGTAGTTGGAAGGTGTATTTTCTGACTAATGCTGACACGTGTCCTTTGAAATGCAGAGGAATAAATTAAAGACTGCTGGTGACTTCTGTTGCTGCTGTTGTTTTTCAATTTCTAGGTAAGAATTTGACCTCTTTGGTGCCCAGCATCATGTTGCATCATTCCTTGCATGACAAGTCTATAATGAAGAAATTAGATGTGGACAAGTCTTTTTTCTTTCTTTCTTTCTTTCTTTCTTTCTTTCTTTCTTTCTTTCCTCCAAGATTGCACTTTAATCTCTGTGGAATCTACTGTACAGTTTGAAAACACTAGATTTTGTTTGATTGAAGACCTGTATTCTGTGTTTCACCTTATGAATATTATCTGCAGTTCTCAAAGTCAGCTTTGTAAAACAGTTGGTCGACTGGCTGTGTGGAGGGGAGCTTATCCCGCTCGTTTGACTGCGTGTGCCGTTTAGGAAGGCGATACCATGATTTTTCATTGAGCTCTGGGTCAAGCTCTGGGAAGAAGTGTTTTGGCTGGTGATAATCATGTACTCAGGGTTGAGTGATATCAATAACTATAGTGGGAGATGGCAGCTGTCAGTGGTGAGATCGGCTTTGCAGRTAATGGCGCCCACTCATCAAACAGATAGAAACGTCTTGATGTAGAGAATAGCAGAAGTGGTCTGATTTCAGTCTGTTTTTTTTTGTGTAAAACTGTAAAAGTTATTTCTCCAAAAAGTGTTTTTTTTTTTTTTTGTTTCAAATCTCTTTACAATCAAACATATATAAATTAGGTTTTTAAATTTATTTTTTAATAAAAGTAGCTTTTCTAAACCGAACCAAATAAAGAGCCCCCCTTCCCCATTCTGTGAAATATTTGGGGGAGGGGTCTAGCCAGAAATTAAGCACTCTGACCACTGGTAGACAGTCAGCTTACTTTCTCGTGGTAAACATGGCTTCMGTAGGGGTGAAAAAAAAGTGGCTTTTTGAATTTAACATTTTTAAGCAGGTCAACTTCTGTACTGAAGAGTTCTAAGAGTTTTGAACTGCTCTGTTATAGGTAGAATCTAATTTTAAACTACAGAACTTAACTAGAATTTAAGCCAAATTTGGATATTTTTAACTTGTAGTAGTCAAGCTTTAAATAAAAGTGCTTTGTTTATTGTTAGCAGCCTCTAACAGCTGATAGAAAAAGCAGTGGCTTATATTCTCTTGTTAATTCAGACTAGGATGCTGCTATTTTTTGTGAGCCGGAGTGTTTTTTCTGGCAAAGGCTTCTGTATTGACAGTAGCAGACTCTGTAGCTATAAAAGGGGCATAGCTAAATTGAAACTGCCGATGAAGCATTATGCTTTTACTCTCTAACAGTGTTGAGTTCAGGTGAAGCATTTCTCGAGCTTTGTCCAAGGATGTCACAAGTTTTTAGTGGCAGTATCAATGCTTGAAAATGATCTAATCTTCGTGTAGATATTCCCCTGGTTTCTGCCCGGGAGCAGTGATGGTTTAGTTGTGAGCTTTTCTTACAGTGTGACACAAATTTGACAGTATTTGGGGGCCACCTTCAGTAGTGAAAAGGTATATTCTTTTTGTCGATGTTTCTGTGTTATTTGACTTGCTGTGGAGTCAGTTGTGGAGTTGATGCTGGTTTAATGGTATGGGCTGCTCTGTTCTCTTGAAATAGACTCTAGTGAGATGAAATACACTTCATCATTATTACTGTTTTTTTAAATTGATCCTCTCTTGGGATAGAAACTAACTTCTGGATAGTGTTGCGCTTGACTTGTAGCTAATGTGTGGGCTAGCATGTTTTCAGTGCTCAGTTCTTCCTTGCAGTACTCTTTGTGTGTCCATGAAGCTGAATTCCCCCAGAGCCCTTAAAGAAAGAAACCTAGAGCTATTTAGGTTATTGCAGGATGGGTATATGGCCACAGAAATGGAACCACAGCTGCAGTACTACTGCTGGCAAACACTTGATTACAGGTTTGGACCTTTCCTGGATTTGGCTGTGTTGTGTGCAAACTCTGCAAGAACCCTGTTAGTTATTTAGAGCTATGTATGTGGAGAAATCTCAGGCATAAAAGTAGCATAATTTTATTGGCATAGCAAGAATTTGAGGCGGGGGGACCCAAAACATAGCAATCGATTTGTGTAGAGAAACTTTCCTTGGTCTCAGAAGCCCCTGGCTACTGAAAGCTTCATAGCTAAAGTCATTCCTGAAAAGAAATGAGAGGAGGCAAGGTTGCATGTGAGATTCTCCTGTGTGAAAAAGGTCACTGTCTTCTTAGAGAACATTGCTGGTATCTCCTCTTTGTTTTGTGTGGCCTGATGTCTCTCTTCCCCCTGCCCCCAGGCCTAACATATTTATGTGAGTTGTGACTCCAAGCCAAATTTTACACGGTAAAGGCAGTTTGACGTGCTTGTGGTTAGATGCTTCCATTGTTTTGAGTCTCCATTACAATTTGGCCTTTGTAACTGTAGTTGTAGACTCAGCCAGCTCTGGATCAAGCTGACACTTCAGTCTTTTTATTGCACTCTAGGTTCAGTTGCTCCATTACTTAATAGTTCACGAGTGCCATTTGTTTGTACCCGTTACATCATGAAGTACTCTGATTTCCATTCTTGATGAATTTTTAGGACAGCTATATTTGTAAGTATGCCTTGGAGAAAGAATAGAAATGTATTTATTTATTAATAGTTAGCAATTGGTTATGAGGACTRGTGTTCTTTTTTTAGCCCTATCGTGCTTGCTCAGTGAGATTTCAACAAGGTCAGTCGTGTTAATTGTGTGTGCTGGGAGTTGCAAAGCCTGGTAGGATTTTAGAAACAACTATGAGTGACACATAGCACTAAATTTTTTTTTAGTCTTCTCTTTAAGTACTCTCAGGTGTACTTTGTACTCTCACTATTATGTTCAAGTTATTTGGAAAAACGTAACACTAAAACTCATGGTTTTTTTGAAAGAGAAAAAATTTCTGCCTGGTACTCCATATTAAAAAAATTCTATTTTCAGTATGTTAATCCTTTGGTCCAGGGATCATACCTCTTTTTGTCTGTGCACTGTCTAGGACACTGCAAGAGGTAATGGAAGACAAAATACAGGGTACTAGATAAAATGCCTGTTTGAATTTGTCTTATATTTTATTTTCTTAAGTAAAGGACCTTGACAAATGGCTGTTATCCAACAGATGCTACTGGATAAATTGCGGTTATGAGTGATGCGTGCATGCAGCCTGTCAGCAAGTACTCAAAAGTATGCAAGACTTTCTGGGTGTTCATTTCTTTTGATTTCTTAAATCCAAATTTCTGGATTGCCTGATTTCAGTCATGCTTAAACACATAAGCTCCTTCCAGGCATGTCAAACTGCATGCAGGCATGTCAAAATGGCTAGCAGCAGTTAGGGAGTGTAGAGAAGATGGTAAGACCGCTCTGCTTCCCATTTCCATCATTGTCTTAGAGCGGGTTTTTCATTTGCAGTAAAGCGTCGCACAGAAGAAATGCTAATGAATAAATCCAAGCAGTGCCCCTGTGAATTAAGTGAAAGAACTAATCACTGTTGTGTGGGTTTTTTCCCCCCAATTCTTGTAATGTTGTTGGTCTTAGTCTGTACGTTTCTGAAAATGTCATGTAGACAGTCATCGCCTCCCCAGAGGTGCAATGTTTCGAGTCTCTTCCTTCCATCCTCTGGTTATCCCAAATATGTAAGCCCTGGCAAGAGGAGATATCTCACTAACTTTGAGAGGAGAAAGGAAGGGTGGATAGAAGCTAATAGTACTAAGGCCACTGTAGCAACCTGTCATGTGTTTACAGTAGTTCTTTGGGCCCTGGCTTGTGGCAACAGGATTCTTCACAAATTTTAGTATGTTTTTCCATAGGGCTGCAGTGAGAGATAGGAAATTCATATGAAACCTCTGAAGTTCTCCACGTGATGTTAGAGATACTTCTCTTGTCACTTGGGCTCTCATGTCTGGAGTGAGATGACTTCTGAATCCAAGGCTATTTATTGCCCAGATCCCTGGGCTGTGCTTCTCTTTGCGTGAGGAGGTTGCCTGCAGGTTTCCATGTGCCTCCCCCATCTTCTCAGGGTATGAGCAATAACATTTCACAACTTGGAGGATCTGCAAGAGATGTGTGGAATCAGCCTGATTTTTTTTTTTTTTTTTTAACTAGTGTTAAGCATTCATCACCTATTAAAGTAGATGTTTATGATATAATGAAATGTGGCTAATTCTCATCAAATGTCACACATGCTGGATGAAGTGAGGCATCTGTGTTTGATTTGGTGAGAGTTAAACTGCTGACTGTTGTAACTTTGGTCTACAGATATGCATTTAGTATCTGGCTGACTTGTGTTATAATATTGCATTAGTGCTGAGTTTGTGTAATTTCTTATAAATGCTTCTCTAATAGTGTTTTATAGGAATAAAATTCTTTGTCACTGTAATAGCAATCTATATTTTGGGGCGATTTCTTATGCTAGTAGGTGTAGGTTAACTGCTGTGCTGTTGCAGTCAAAGCTCTGTGGCATAAATATGATCTTATCTTGCTCCTTGATCAAAGGGAAGAACTCCATTTAAAATGTAATTGCTGCTCATCAAGGGCTAAGGATTCTGCTAAAGGAAGTGTTGATTTACATTGAGGGCAGRTTTAGCTCAGTTGGTTAGAGGGTGGTGCTGCTAATGCCAAGGTCGTGGGTTCAATCCCCGTATGGGCTATGCTGAGGGTTGGACTAGATGATCTCCAGAGGTCCCTTCCAACGTTACCGATTCTATGATAAATGCTTGTAGGCTAATATGATCTTGATGTTTTTCTTGGGTGTGCAAAATCAGTATTCTTTGGGTTGCTATCCTTTTACTGTTAATAATATCTTTTCTTACTGTGTCTTGTATTACTGGGATGAAGCTTGCTGGGTGAATGCTTTATGAAAAGCACTGCAATATCTTTTATTTAATGACAAAGAAGACATACCTTGTCTAATATAGATGCTTTCCCAGCCAGAACAGAAGGGCAGGGCTTAAGATATAGCCTCCTTTGGGTATATTATGAGTTTAGTGGGCCAATGAGGCAGATTAAGGGCTTCTCATGGGCTTCTTCCTACCCTTGGTGGCTGGTAAAAGACTCTGATGTAATAAAAGAGGATTTCTGCCTTCCGCTGTAATACTACTGCTATTGCCAGGATTACGGCTCCAAAGTGTCTTTTGTTCTGAACTGTGGGTATTGGCAATACTRTTTTCTCCTTCTTAAACTAGTGTGGTGGAAAAGCTGTGTCCTCCTTGCTGAGATGGCCAGAAGGGAACCCTTTGGTTACGGTTGGATTTGTAAATAAAAGAATGAAAAATGTCCAGCTATTTTTCAGTGGGGTAGCAATATCTGAGCAGGTACCTTAGCACTGTAATGCTGCAAAGAGAGGGTGCTTTGCTATGGGGGAAGAGAGGAGGAAGGGAACAATATTTTTTTGTTTTGTTTTTTTTCCTCTTTTCTAGGTAGGACTTTCCCTGAGGAAGGATGGCTATAAGAACAAGTTTAGACATGCCTGAAGAATGTGGACTTAAAAACATGTGCAATGGCAGGGGGATGGATCTGTGCCCAGTGAATTTTGTAGGGAAAAATGGGAATACAGTGAAATGCACCAATACATACTCTGAAGTGAGGTTATTTATTTATTTTATTTTCTCCCTGAATAGTTTGAGTGCTGATGTATATCCATTGCTTCACTTTTCCAGCCTTTACAAGATGCAGAATTCTTGTTTGCATTCTCTGTTAGCTTCACCAAGCAGAATTTTAAGAGGATTATGACAAAACATAAAACTTAGTAATAGTTGGCATTCCTAAAGGAAGCTGTAATGGAAACTTTAGTTGAAAGGGGAGACAAAAAATAAATACGCTATAAATTCTGTGTCTTCATGCTTCCCCCCCTCAAATTTGTAATATTTTGTGTAGTATTTGGACTTAAGCTGGACTGACTGGACGATGCAACAGTATGCCTCTTACAAAATGTGATATCTGAGTAAACAAAGGCTTCATAGTTGCTTCCTTTTATTTAAGAATAATCCTTCATCTTTTATCTGATCATATGTACTTCCCACTGTTTTGGACAATAATATTAGGTAAATAAATACCTGTGTGATCAAACCAAAAACTTGAAAATCAAACCTGACTCTGGTCTTTCTATTTCTTCCTGGTTTTGGTTGTATCTCACAGTAGTACCTGTTGTCATTGCATAAAGAATGGTTAAGAACAGAACATGGTTTGCCCTCAGTTACGGTTAGGATTTGACAGGAATCTTGGAGGAACGTGTAATTTTGGCATTTGACTGCAAACAAGATTCATTGCTTATTCAAGAAGGCAGATGTGGATTTGTTGATACAGCAAAGTTGGAGTTTGGCATGAAAACAGACTGATGTGAATGCTGCTTTTGCATAGCAGATGCTTATTGCCCATGGGGGCTCTCAGTAGTGGGGCATCTATTCTTAGGGTTGCTCATATGATATTTTCATGCTTCATAAATCTGCTGCTGCTTACTACTTTCTCATAGTATGTGTACCAGACTGGTGCCAGCTGGTAGGATTCTGGAAGGTTGCAGTACTTGAGTATACCTGCAGTAATTCAGTACTGCAGTATTCAGGTGTTTTTAAAAGTGTTAAGAGAAGATGACTGGAATAGATACGTGAGAAACAGTCTCTGGGGCTGATGACATGTTGGCTGTGTGCCTCAGGCAGTTCTTATCTTGATTTAACCTTAATGTTTATTTGATCATTGCAGTATCTTTGTTTCACATTCTGTTTTATTCTTCTAGTACTGCTTTCAGTAGGAAGCTATTGTTATTCCCATCCTATAGATAGGGAGTTAAGATTGTGAAGAATTCAGGGTATGTCTGTGTCACACAGTGTGGTTTAACTAATTTCAGGTAGGTTATCTATATACTAGACACAGCGTTTGCATGATCTCCTTGGCTGTTTTTTATCTTCTAATATAGTTACATTGCTTCTAAACTCCTGAGCAGTTGGTTTGAGCTACTTCAGGTGTCCATATGGGGCACTGTATTGTGGAGCGTATGGTGGAAGTAAGTGACTTGCCTYTGGTCACACAGTAGGCAGCATTCAGATCAAGATTAAGATACGATTAATTTAAATGTCTAAGCTCCTGTTCTAGTCACGGGAGCCTAGAAGATGGTTCAGCTGACCTCACGCTCTGTGTCCCTTCTTAAGGTGAGTTGAATCATGCTCTGAGCTCCCTTAAGTACTTAGGAGGTCTCATCCATCCTGGGAGTCTGAGCGTGTTAATTTCCAGTTGGGTCCAACCCATGAAGTTTGCAGTGGGGTTGAGGGGAAATCATTGCAGGCCACATTTTGATGTTGTGGTTACTGAATCCTCCTTTCTCCATAGGTAACTTTGGAACTGTTATGCAGGAAGGACCATCCAAAATGAAGGCACATGTTCCTTTAGAAATGACGTATATGCTTTCATAAGAAAAATAAACATGACTATTAAGGATTGTTGAAATATTACTAATTAATAGGTATCTGTTGTACAGAAAAGTTGTTGAATCAAAATTGTCTGGTTCATGCGAGAGAACTAATTGTATTTTGTTATTCAATATTTCTTAGTTTTGTACATTTTAATACCAATTTCTTAAAATATATTCTGTCTGAGAGTAATAACAGATGCATGTGTAATAATAACTGACATCTTCTGCCCTTTTGCTTTGTATAGTCTAGTCCAATGCCTTAAGCGGGTGGACTATATGGCAAAGGTCTTGTGTAATGAGTACCACCGCACCTTGTTACATAAAAAGGCAGTATTTAACAATTGTAGTTGAGTCGAGTGTAGCTGATAGATTTTAGGTCTTAACGGTGAAACGTGAGACACACACTGGCTGGCTTGGGTTGTTGTTACAGCAGAACCTTCCTGTGTTATGGAGTCAGCCATTATGAGATGCTACTTGCAAAATGATGGTTCCTTTGATGCTGCTGGAACCAAACATTTGGTGAAGTAGTTTGACTTGGGTATTTTGGGAAGCCGTTTAGTATTGTATCTTCTTAGACCACTAACTTTCATCTCAAATTGTCAATTTCAAGAGATACCAATTTTATACATCCAAGATTCTTGTGGGTTGGTGTTTAGGCACTGTCTTGGTCACAGTAGTGCTAGCAGTCAGCTTTTAGCTTAGTAAGATTTGTACTGGCATCTTGAGTGGTTTAACTAGAGAGATATTGCACCTTCCAGAAGAAGAGTCATGTGCTTGACGTGCCTAGAGACTTGTTCAGCTGTCATTCATAATCTGAGAAATAAGTACTTTATGAACTTTTTAAAGTGCTTGCAGGTTTTGCTCAAATTAATATAGCTTGGTTGCTGCAGAATGCTCAATGGACTGTGTGGTTTCTAACTCTTCAGTAACTGAGCATAATGCACATAACTTTATTGGCCAGTATCATCCTCGATTTTCTGAGGATTAAGTGTATGTTGAAATGATAYTTGAAAATCCAGCTAATTCAGCTAAAATTCAGCTTGTGACTCTACCAAAATGTATTTTACTCTGTAATATTTCCTGTTGTCATTGTTTTTTTCAAAAATCTATGAACTTTTGAAACCTCTAGTTTTCTATTAAGATGTAGCTATTTGTGTTCTGCTTACAAATTCCCCTAATCCTTCTAGTAGCTTTGTTAGCCGTGTGTGAGGGTATTGCCTACAGGTGTTTTTGGCACTTAGCACAACCAGTCTTTGTAGGCTGCTTCATAGGAATCATGCCCCCACTCAAACCTTATATTAGAGATTTTATATATATATATATATATATAAATAAATATATGTATGTATATGCATAAAAATAACTGGAAAAGCTATAGACTATAACAGATTAAAAAAAACAACAAAATTTTGAAGCATTTTGAGCAAGAAGCAAGTTGTTACGAATTCAGTTGACCAAGTTTGCTATAAATGTTTCGTGCTTTGCTGTATCTTAAAAGTATCCAAAAGTCTTGTTTGAAGTGCTTGAAGTTTCAGCAGAAGATCAGAAATATCTTGTTACCACTCTGCTAATTGGGTGGAGTATCCGCTCTCACTCTTGCCCCTTCATAATCATGAGGACTGCTATGCGAAGATAAAAGATGGAGCAKCTGAGATGGATGCATACACTCTCCTTGTCCTCTGTTGCTCCCCTTTACTCCTGTGAGAGCAGTAGGGCTCTGGATTGGGTTGGTGGTATTTTGGACTTGTGTGAGATGCTGACAAAGCTCTTGGTCAGCTTTGTTGATCTTAGTTGCCTTTGGCTTTCTTAAAAGTGTGTGTTACAGCTGTCTTGCTTACAGCTGGGGAGTTGCACTTGAACTCTGGTGAGGTCTCTGCTATTTTAGGAAGCAGCTTTATCTTTGAGCACCTAACCAGAACTGTAACACTTGGAATAATGAAAATATGTCAAGCAGTTAATTGYATAAAGCAATTGCTGTAACTGTTTAAAGCAATTATAAAAATATGGGGAAGTGAAGAGATTTGGTGATTGACCACTCAATTGATTAAATCTTGCTTTTAGGCACAGCATGTTAAAAGGAAGATGAGATGTTTCAGTGATATGCTTTAAAATGCCTGTTGTATTGGGTGCCTTGAGGCAGGTCTCTTCTGTCACTAGGGTGTTATCGGGTATGCTTTGCTGCTGCAATGTCTTTTCTCTAGTATCTATTCTATTTCTGACTCTGTCACCTTTATTGCTTTGAATATATGCTGCTGCTTTCATTCTTGGAGGTCTTTGCTGCCAGGCCTTAGCCTGGCCTTGCTCTGTGCATGTTCAATCACACACTGTGGAGAAGCTGCATTAAATGAACACTTTTAGGCTTGCTCTGCTGTTTTCCCGTAGGCTCTTCTTACGTGCCTGCAAAACTGTCCTCAAAGCTGTCAGTTGTGATGGCATCAACCTTACCAGTCCTTTGTGGACACAACAGGATGAAATGGTTGCCTTTCCGACTGGATGGAGTATCATTCGTTATAGCAGTGTTCTGTATGTTTTAAACTTCCTTTCGATACAGGCTGGGATTTTGCACCTCAGTTCTGAGTCCTAGCTCATGATAGGGATTCCTATGTGGTATAGAAAGTAATATGATAACTTTCAGGAAATTAAAATTCTTGATGTAAACACTCTGAGGATTTTTAACCTGAAGTAAGATATGTATGCACATAATATCAGTGTATGCTGAGCGGAGTAGTGACATCTGTGAATTTGTCCGTAATCAAGAGGTACGCGCTGTCAGCATTTTTGCGTTAATGCCATTCAGTTTAATATGGCATATGAATGTGATTAGCAGGTGATGATGGCTGGTGATTCTCATATGTGTGTAGTTCTGCTTCCCTGGCGACCGTGAGATTGTAAGGTGCTAGTCATAAATGTTTTGTAAGTGTAGGAGATTGTCATCTAGAAGGTTGGCTAGCTGTCAACTGCATCAGCTGTTGCCTTACAACAAACTGCTCCTTGACTAGCTCATGGGTGTAACAGTAATCACAGTGTTCACAARGCTGCATACACAAAGGAGAGACAAATGTGAGTAATGGACCTTGCCGCAATCAACCAAAACAGTTCCACATGGTGGTGTGAGACAGCAGCCAAACCAAATTAAAGGGATCACCCCATTTCTTCTTGGGAACCAAGAGGCAGTCAGTTTTGTAACATTTATTTTTGTTTCCACTGTGGGAACAGACATCAGAGTGTTAATTACTAGAGTTCAAGAAAAAGAGCTCTTGTGACTAATGAACTACTCCTTAAACCACAAAAACCTATAAACTTTTAAACAGCAAGCTCTTAATTGCATGTTTGAGATGAAGGCCCTAGGGCAGGGGGTTGTTGCACTGCATTAACCACATGTAGTTGTCAGACACATGGGCTTCATGCGCAAGAGATATGAACAACTAATGCAGAGAATACTGTTGCTGCTTTTAGAAAATGAAATTACTTTGGGCTTGACCTATATAGGTATAGTATTTTTATGGTCAGCAAAGGCCTTTCTTTATGCTTGCTAAGGAGTGTAAAAATTGCTCTTACTGAAAAGGTGGTGACCTACATTGCCTGTAGATGGGGCCTTAAAACAAAGTGCTAGTCGACAAGTTATACAGGCAACCACCTTAGAAAATACGCTTCAAAGGGAACAACAGTGTTTCTGTGCTGTCTCTAGTCAGTGTGTAATTAGTCTGACTAATACTATAGCTGTATTTTTTTTCCTTTCCTTTTAAAAGGAGTAGTTGTCCATTCTGTTATGAAATAGTTTTTACCAAGAGTAAACTGGTGTTTAGACTTTGTGATAGGAGATGTACTCTGATGGCAGTCTATCTCTGGAGAAAGTGGACAGATATCTTTATTACTATTTTTACCTTTTTCTTTTTCTTTTCTTTTTTTTTTTTTTATCTCCAAGTGGAGCAGGTTGTTTCTTAAATTGGGTTGTTGTCTGGTTTGGGGTTTTTGCTATGCAGTTGTCTCTGATGGCTTCCCTTCCTGGTCACTTCAGCAAAGAGGTCATGACTGGGTGGAGGAACTGGCTTGTCCTTCGTGTCCTGGCGTTGATTGGGCCTGACTGATTGCCCTTCAAGGAAGGGGGTGACACTGCTGCTGTCAGCTTTGTTGTGTGAGCAAATAAATGCATTTGGTTTCTCTTATTCTGGCACCTTTCCCAAGGACTAGTGTGTGTGTGTGAATGAGAAACAGTAGCTGAAGTGTAGTGTCTGCAGACCAAGAGGTCGACAGTTCCGTGTGTGTTAGAATTGCGAACGTTTGGGGAAGAGAAATATCTTACTTAGCTCGCATGAGCCGGGTGGGATTTCTGAAGAGAGTAACTTGAGGATAAGGAGGCTGCCTCGTTACCCTGTCTGTGTGCCGTACAGCAGTATGCCGCGTGGAACTTCGCGGTACATGTACTGTGTAATCGTGCTCTTCTGTAGATTGCTTGCTCTTGAGATACTGCGACGTCTGTCATTTCAAAAAGACCACTAAGAACAGCAACTGTCTGCTTGCGGTAGTTGAACCTAAGTGACCAGTTAGATGGTCTCTGGGTGAATTTCTCTCTTTTCCTGTTTGTGTGATTTTTATGTGCTCCTTTTTC
The DNA here is from genome assembly GCF_003343005.1 of Rhea americana. NCBI lineage: Eukaryota > Metazoa > Chordata > Aves > Rheiformes > Rheidae > Rhea > Rhea americana. The sequence continues at coordinate 489,295 of NW_028185417.1, read as the reverse complement.
CCATCTGAACAGGATCTTACCATAACTTAACCCTCATCCTTCCCCTGTGGATATGCTTATTGTCAAACTTTCTTTGTCATCTTTACTCTTGTGGCTGTGTTTCCATTCTATTCCCTGTATTTCCCTCTTATCACTCAGTTTTTTCTCAGTTATTTTGCCGTGTTACTCTTCCTTAAGTAGGAGCAGTGTTAACTATTTTGCATCTATTTTACAGCATTTTTCAAAAGATGCTAGACTTCTTGGTAAAGAAGATGCTTATAGAAACGACAAAGAGTATAAAATATTTGGAGGAATTACGGTAATCCTCGGGTTGGGAGCTTTCATCGTTTTCTAGTTAATATTAAGCAGAGGACATAAGTTCCTCTGTGGTGATGGTTTTGAAATTAGCTGGTACTTCATAGCTTTCTGCTTACAGGTTGCTGTTGCTTATGTAGGAGGCACTGCTGAAGATAGTGACCTTTTCTAGAAGTTTCAGTAGAGAGCACATGAGGATGGTGTCATCTTCCTGACAGCAGTCTCTGTTTGGGAATATAAAGGAGTATTTGCATAAAGACAGAGTGCCTGTGTGAGGCTTGCTTTCTTTGCTGCTGTTCCCATAGCTATTACAAGTGGTAGAAGGTTTTAACAATGGCTTCATTTTAGAAAATAAAGCCTTTCATTTCCTTTCTCTTCTGCCTACCCACTGCCATGGGACCTCCTTGCTTTCCCCTGCTGTTCCCCACCCTCCATAAGACCTAATCATTAACTTGGGTGTAAGAAAGATTCACTGTAGTGCCTGTAAGTGAAGAACAAGGATGAACAGTGATGAAACAGACTTCCATAAATCAGGCTTAAATAAAATGGAGATGCTCCACCACCATGTAGTTAATAAAGAACAGGAATATCCTCGTAAGTAGAAGCAAATCTGCTTGGTTGTATGTTCTTCCCTTATAAAGCAGCTTGCTGAAGTTGCTTCTGATTTCACATTTGCAAATGCATCTTTTGGTAATGGCAAGTGCTTTCTCATGAATTGGAAGTTTAAGAGTGTGATGTAGCCGGGGATCGCTACCCAGCACTAACTGTATGGCAGGTAAATGTGTAGAACTCAAGGCTGCGAGAATAAAGTCTAGCTCGAAGAAGGATTTTGATCTCTTCAGGTTGCTTGGAAATAGAGGGCTCGGTAATACTTGAGATAAAGTATGCATTGAGGAGAGGTGCTGCTTAGGCATTTTCAAGTTGATAGAAACAAATAAATGGCTATGTTTGAATAAAGCTCATGATAGTTTTGGATCAAATGTAGTATCTTTTTATTAGTGGGCAAATCACTTGCTCTAATTTTCCATGCCTTTTACTTTTAGACAGTCTTTATTTATACCCAGCAGATGTAACCTTTACCAAAAAGATGTAGCATGTAGAGATGGGAAAGGGAGGAAAAGAACCAACAAAAATCTATTAATAAAGTATGGGAATTTTATAACCTTTTACGTGTTTTAAATTAATGGCTCTATTAAGTCCGTTCTATGACTGAAGTGATTATAAACTCCAAAAAATCATGAGAAAGAGCAAGAGCATACAATATTTCACCTTCATTTTGCAAAGTTATTTGAAGACGAAGTAAGTTTTTGTTAGAATAAAGTGGTTAGGCTCCTTCGAACATAGCTTTGAATATTTAAAATAATAATGAAATGTAGCATGATTTTTTTTCTACCTTATTCCTCTCTTTAAGTGTAGTGTTAGTGAGGGAGCTGCATAAGCACACACATGAAACCATATATGTACTACTTACAGTTATTTCTACTCTCTGCGCTGATTTTTGAAAAGACGCTTAAATATGCAATAGCTGGTAGTGGAGAGCATAAAACCTCTCTGCACCAACAGGATGCTGACTTGTTTGAAACATAAAAATGTTACTGAAAAGGTAAATAGATGAGCAGTAAAAAGGGGGAAAATAGGAAATGAACTTCTAGGTGAGTTCAGAAATAAAAAAATGAGAAGGAGAGCTTATTGGATTAAAAAAACCAGACAATAAGATTTGCATGTGTCATTTTTAAGACAGTATTTTTGTTGTTTCTAGCTTTCATTTGACATATTTGAGACTTGTGGGTCTAGTTCATTCTTTGTGATTAACTATTGTGTTAAGAGCAAGTGCACTTTTCACTCCCTTGCTCTTGCCATTTCTCTTGGATGTCCCAATATCAAAAACATTATAGTGAAATTTTGACTCTAATTTTATTGTTAAGTGATTTCTCATATGGTTAGTGTCCAACTAATTAGCCATATCCTTGTGACTGAGTACTTGGTAGCTAAAGCAGGGGCTATATTTTGAAAAACTTAGTATGTTCAACATAAGCATACAAGGAGTAGCTGTTTTCAAAGGACCATCCAAGAAGAATGAGAAAGCAACTGGATTTGATGTGAAGCAGAAACATGAGACTACTGTAGTGATGCAGAAGTTAACAGGTGACCTTTTGATGACCACTTTTTAATACTGCAGCAGAACTATAAGTTATTTTTGGTGCTTAATATTGCAGGTTCAGGATCACAGCATCATTTAAAAAGATGCCATGCAATCACAAAGAAAAAAAGTAGTGCCCTCCCCAGGGATTAAATTGCATCAGACTTCAAGAATGCAAACCATTTATGGGGATTTTCATCCCTTTGTCCATTTGTTTTGCAAATACAGAACTCTACGAAGCCTTGTGTGTAGATTGACCACTTCATACCTTGCTAAAAGTAGGTCTGTTAAAGAATTAGTTTGATTACCACTTCCATGGATGTTAACTACTTTGCTTTTTTTTAAAAATGTCTTTTAGAGATTCCTCCCTCTTGGTTAGTGCGTAACTATAGATATGAGGAATGTGAAGTTTGATGCAACTGAAACTGGAAGTCATAGTAGGGATGAGGGAGAAATAAAACCCTTGCAAAGCAGATCAGCCACTGGGTTAATAAATGCTTTCTCAATGGGTGGTTTGTCAGTCTTTAGGATGCACCTGCCTGTTACTGCACAAAATACTTTTCTCCAACTGTTTTCACCCTTTTAGTTGTTGGATTTGCGTTGAACTAAAATGGCATAGGAATATTGATTTTCTTAAATTAGTTATTGGTTAATTTCTTTTGTATGAAAGCCAACAACAATTAAAACAGTTGATAGGCACATAAAAAGGCATTTTGATAAAAGAAGCTTTTTAAGTAAGATTGTTTCCCTTTTAAAAAAAATACAAGTAATTGTGTAGGAGAAAGGGAAAAACTCGACTTGACATGAGAAAAAGCTAGCAATACGTGAGATCAGTGATGCCACATAGACAGAATCATAAAAATAATGACTGAAGAAGCATTGCTTTAGTTGTGAGTAGGAGAAAGCTCTCTAGGTGGCTAATCTTCTACTGAGTTAACTTTTCTGTGTGAGCAGACACATTTGACACGTTTCCTCCCTTAGAAGCTTTGCGTTTTTGATACCATGAGGAGTTTTATCTAGTGGTGCTGATACATTAACTGCAGTAACACAGAGTTTGTATTAATGTTACAATTCAAGTGACATGAATTTATAATGAGAATAGGTCGTTCAGTTGTACAGGAATTTTTCTGTGCCTAGTGCTGTTTTGATATAACATATATATAAATAAATATATATATATATATAAAACTTGGTAGTGGTTTACATTAAAACATAATAATCACATAGCTTTTGATGAGCCATAAAAGTGTGGCATAGAGAACTGTTTCTTAGTAAAGCTTAACTTCCAATCTCTACTTAATTGGAAAACTGGAGCAAGGAGGTATTGGGAGGGAAGGAGAGAAATCGGCCAAAGAACATACCCTTTGGTAAGAAGTAAAATACTGCATCACTTCAAGCAGTATTACACTAAATCTGTGTCCCAACAGACCAGTCATACCAGCAACTTCTGACACTGACATGACGCAGCATAGCCAATTTTAAACTGGTCGTCTGGTTTTTGAACTTAGGCTTGGAGTACCTTGAATATTTTGGATCTTGGGATATGGCGAGAGCAGCATCAGGTAGGAAGGACTTTATTGGTATTCTGTCAAATGGTAACAGTGCAGAGGTCCACAGCGGGGTCCAGTGACTAGCAGCCTTGGTACAATTCGGGGCTCTGGCAGATGAGCTGTGCTAGACATGATCGTGCCACTTTCGGCTGTTAATCTGCCCCACCGCGTTCTGCCCTCGTCCCCTGCAGTGATCTCACAGCAAAGAGGGCGGACCAGAATGTGACCCCATACATCTGCTCTGCCAGTGTACAGCCTATTTTATTAGCGGAAGCTGCTGATGAGGTTGAGCTTATGTGGATCTTACTGCAGCAGTTAAGGTGGAGGGATCTATTGCCTTCTCCTGTCAAGGTGTTAGTATTGAGTGGCTGAGAGGGATTCCACTTTGGAGTAAGCATGACTGACAAGCAGGGGAGCTTTTTAGCTCTATTTTAGATAAAATGTGAATTGGCAATACCTCCAGCTATGTAACTCGTTGGACCACCTGGGATCCAGGGAAATGGTTGTTTCCTTCGCTTGTGTTGCCTGAGAGAGTGAGTAAGGGTGCTGGACCAACCCAAAACCGAAATGGCGGCTGGTGCCTTGCCATAGTTCMTGTTACCATCTAGCTGCAGAAGAGATAAATGCTATGGTCAGCCAAGGGTGGCTCGTTTCTGAGGTGATCATGCCACATATTCTGTAAGAGAGAATACATAGTGAAGTGGATTGATTCTTTATGAAGCTTAGCACTGTGTGGAGGGAGGAACAGAGGTCTTGTCTGTAGATTGTTTTTTTCTCTGTTGCAACTATCAGTGGCCCCATACCACTATGCTTTTATTCTTGTCAAAACCCTACTGCGTCTAGGCAAAACCACTGTTTGCATCGGTAGAATGAATTATTGCCTCAAGAGAAATGTGTAACTGGCTATGAACAATTAATTTTTCAGAGGAGAGAAAACAACAAACCTACCCTCACTACAAAAGTTTCAAGTTCATGTCTGAGTATAATTTGAAATGTATTGGACAGCGTGTTGTAAAAGTGCACTTACAATGAAGAAAAATCAAACCAAAACAGCCCTTAGTGGAAAAACAAAATGCTGCAATTATCTAGTTCCTTCTTCATGCTTGTGTTTCCTGCTAGGGAAAGACTTGGTGATTCTTCAAGCCTATTTGTATTTGGAAACGACTTCTGTGTGCTCCAGATGGGCGAGCTTGTCAAGCCCAGGGTGGAGCAGAGTTCCCTCATTTAGACATCTGTAAATTCATTACTGAAGCTCTGACTCGGCATGTGAAGACTGTGCTTTACCTCACTGATAAGCCTGTAGAAGATATTCATTTATYCTGATGTGTAGAACATTTATAAATGCACTACTTGAATGGAATTAATGAAGCATTTTATAATGGCGTAAATAACTTTTGTTGGTGTCCTGTGTAAACAACACTCTTAGATCAGTTGCGGACCTTAGTTACAAGCTACAAAAAGAATGTAGAAGAGACTTTTCCATGGTATAGGAAGGATTTAGTAGTGTTTTAGACCTTTTAAATCCTTTTGCATCCATCACTTAAGAAAGCTGCCTTTTTTTACTTTCCTTAATGCCACACTCAGTGATTATTATTTTTTTTTTTTACTGTGTTAAACATACCATATTTGCTGATGCTATCAGTCACGTCTTTACAATCAAAATATTTTATTAGGTTTTGTCAAAACAGTAGGGTATGTTCACTGGATGTGATTTGGTGTCAGAAGAGTTTGAGTAAAATAGTTAAAGAGCATTCTCTTTTAGTARCTGTTAAGTGTGAATTTGTGTGAAGTTGCAGTAGTCTATTGCAGTGTGTGGCAACATCTGATTTAAGCTCTGTGGGTTTAAAATTCTTTTTCTATAGGGAGGAATTGATTGGTAGATAAAGTAGTAACAAAAACTTGAGGAGGAAGAACAGGAAGGCTGGARGTGCTTCCCTGTCATTGACACTGCTGTTAGAGTCATTCTAAACCCATTGAATTGCAGCTATTTTAAATGCAACCAGCAGACAAAAACATGCGTGTGTTTGTGTGTACTGGTGTATTCAGCAAAGGGGTGTTTTGTTTCAATTTGGAGTTTATAGCCATTCTTAGATGCTACTAGGGCAACAAATGTAAAATAAATAGCTCTAGAAATGCCTCAGCAGAGCTGCAATATATTGCCAKTTTATTTGACTTGTGTTGCCTAGTTCATTCTGTAGTGTACCGAGGGAATGAATGAGAGTTGCATCTTGCCCCAAATAGGATATTTGTTTTACTGTGAAGTCAGGGAGGATGTTGTCAGTGTCCCTGAAGACATCTTGTGGTGTTGGCCAGGAAACTATTTGGGCTTGTCGGCCCAGTGCAGGTGTGTTCTCTATTTTAATGTGTTTTGCATGCGTTTACTGAATGTTGATTTTCACAGTACGTTTTGCTGAAATTTAGTGCCAAGTCTATCTGCAAAGAACATATGGATATGCTCTGCTTTCATCTAATTTATTAAATTTGCCAAACAAAATGTGTTAAAGCTTGGAAGGATTGTTTTCACCAAATGTAGCTGGTCAGTGACTGATGTAGTTGATTTTTAAGAAGAGAGGAAAATAAAGAATGAGTGTTATATTGCATGAAGCTTCTACTCRCATGAAACTTTATCCTCTTTGTAGATAGACAGTATATACCACAATGAGCAAGAAAAAATGATGCATATCATAGTTTTGTTTTCTTTGTTCATCTTTGCCTACTGCATCTGGCTTTCTCTGATCATCAGTCCTGTTCTGGTGRTAGCTGGGATTAGGGAAGAGTTATGATTTGAAAAAAAAAACTGCCAGCAAGATGTGCTGCCAGCTATTTGAGGCCTGCGTATGTGAGCTGTTATTGGTGATATTCCTATTCTTCCTTCTTGCAAACTCATTTTCTCAAGCTGAGTATTCACTGTTGCACTGAAGGGTCTGGCTGCCTAGATTTGAGTGGTAAATGCTTACTAAGAGGATCTCACACCTTTCCTCTCTTCCTCTCAGTTGAGTCAAAATTTCAAACTTAGAAGCCAAGTAATACTAATATTCAGAGGTAAAATTGATTGCATTACCTTAGAAAGTAACTGAGATTAGCTAGCATAATGGTAGTAAAGCCTGACCTAAGTCAGGCTGTAGCCTGGTGTGTGCAACAGAGAACCATAGCTGTATACRGACGTCCAGTTCAGCTCTGCTGATRGAAAACATGAATATACATTTGTTCTGACCCATCCCTCTACAGATAGGAAGGAATRTGACAATAGGTATTTCTCTTGCTATTATCTGTCTACTCATAATCTAGAGGGAATCTTCTACTAACTTGGGGAAGTCTTCAGTTTCCATCTTTGTCGTTGTGGCATTGTGATTTTAGTTTTCAGTGTAGTAAAGTATRATATGATTGGCTTATACCTTCATATTTGTACCTGTTTTATAAAGAGATTTTTCTCGTTAAGCTTGTATTTCAGTATGCTGTGTCCGTGTTTTTTTTTCTTTTTTCTTAGAAACACGGCATGATAGCACAATTTASTTTTCTGTAGATTCATGTTCTAATTTTCCTTTTAATTTAAAACCTTAAAGCTATGCCACAACAAGGAAACCCCTATAGAAAATAGTGGAATTAMCTTGCCCTGGCCCGATCTTCTCATAAGTTCCCTGCAAATGGGCCATTAGGGAGATAAATAAACTTTGAGTTTTAACTGAGATGCCTTTGGAAGTAAACTCTGTGGGGTCTTTTTTGTTTTTAATGTTTTTATTTGTTACAGAATTGCTTTTATTTCAAATTCTATTGTATACTACCATCCACTTGGATCAGATGTGTTTTTGCACTTCTGGTGCAAATTCAGAAGACTTATTTTCAACTGAAGGTGCAGTTTCTAAATTAATCCACTCTTGTAATTTCCCAGTCACTGTTAATATCGTAACATGGATTACAACACACAAGAGCAGCTGTGTGATTCATGATGGTCTGTTTCCTACTATTATTAGGCTGTGTGTGCRTGTTTGTGTGTTCATATTCTTAAAYCAAAGTGTAGAAACTTTGCCAGTATCTTCTGCTTAAATTATTTCCTTCCCCCCTCTCCACTGCATATTCAACTTCTGAGTTTTGGGGAARATCCTGTGGTACTATTACAGTTAACACTAATGTGGATACTAATTTTGGGTAGTGAAGAGGTAGCAGTGTTTAAGAGGAAGCATCCATCTGCGYGTGGTGCTGTGGATGTGGAAGGCTAGTGTCCTGTGCCATCTGTCCCATGCCCGTTTGCCAAAATGGATGCATAAGGAGGATTGTAGGAGAGGCACGATAACAGGGTTTCTGGAATGGCCCCAAACATTGCCTTTGTAGGTAGGACTGGAAGGTAAGTGTTGTCAGGCCTGCCACTGTGCTGTCTGAGATTGTCCCCCTCTCAAAGGGACTAAAGGTTAAACACAGTTTCTATAGCAATTCTGGTAGCGATGGTTTACAGTCCATATTTACCCATCATATTTACACCAGTTCTTTTGTTACAAGGCGGAGCTTTCAGTTTTGCATTTAAAAAAATTTTAAAAATGATTTATTTTGGGGCAGTGTGAACACATATATATTTGGCCTGTAAAACGAGGCTAAATACATTAGTCATAAATACTGAAAATAGGAACGTGTTGCAAAAGGCTTTCTGTGCAATTGTCAGTCATTGGGGATTACAGAGAGGACACTGAGGCATTCATTATCAAGGCTGAAGGCTTCGTCCTTTCCCTCTGTCCTGGTATGACCTTCATGAGAAGAGTGCCCTTTGCGTTGGTGCTGGCAGGGAGAGGCCTGCAGTTCCTCTGGTTCCATCTCCGCGTGAAGGCGAGGGAATGGACAAGAAGCTTTTGTACCACTTSTCGCTGTTCTAGGCAGTGTCTGTACTCGGCAAAGCTGGACCTAATTCCTGGTGAGGCAGCAGACCGTGCCTGCTTGGTTAGGATGTGGATGATCAAACAGAAATTGGGAAGAGTTGCTTCGAATTGCCTATATGAGGAGAAATTATTTTATAGATAAGCTGTTTTACACAGCAGACCAGGATGTTGCTAATGAGCTGTTCCTGCTCTTCAGTTCTGCTACTTTTTTTTTTGTGTGTGTGTGTGTGTGTGTGTGTGTGTGTGTGTGTGTGTGTGATTGATACTTCAGATGTTGACTCTGCTATGAGTGGTTGTGAAACTATTTGGATTATAAGTTGAAAGAGGAGGAGATTTTATCTTCGTACAAAAGACAATAATTCAAAGATTTCTTGAAGGCTTTTGTTTTTTTCATGACAAACTAACCCCTTTGAGCTCTCCTCTCTCCCCTATAAATGGCTCACACCAACTGATTGCTAGACTGTTTTATTTTGAAAACTTGCATAAAGATAAATGCTAAAACAAACAACCTAGAAGTAATCAGGGATATGGGCACTAGAAAGTTGTTTCTTACCCAGACTCAAGTTATTACTTATCTAAGTTTCCAGTGGCTGCTTTAGATTCGTCTCTACCTGATCCATTTTAAAGTAATTTGAATTTCTTTGCTGAAGTCGTGCCTGGCTCCATTTGCCTGCAATACTGCAAGAGAGGAACGGTAGCCGCGGTGTGTGTTATAGTGGAACAACATTCCCGCTGCACTGAACGTGAACGTGTCTGTACTAAAACTGTTTGTCTGTGTTGTCCCCC
>NW_028185417.1:477026-479610 GCF_003343005.1 Rhea americana | reverse complement strand
CGAACTTCTTTCTCAATTTGTGCCTCTTTACCCTGTACGTTTTCTGCTGAGCTGCTTTAGCTTTTTGCCACTGTCTTGCGGTATTTCCTGGCCCCTCTTCTTTATTTTTGTCTGCCTTCTCAGGTCTCGATTCATCCGCTTGTGATGAATCGACTCTTTTTGGTATTCGTTAATATTCGTTCGATGCATTGATTTCTTTCTGCTTTTTCTTGTATTAATTCCTTTCAGTACTGGAAATAGGTGGAGGAAACGAAGGGAAGAAGCTACTACAGTAAGTTATAAAAATGATATGGAAGATAAATGATAGTACAGCAGTGCTACTAAACCGTGGCGCATGTCAAGCATTTGATGATCTTTGTAAGCTGGTGGGTTGGAGTGGGTTGAAGCAGGTGTGTGCAAGGACTGTCTCTTGAGACTAATGGTAGCAACTGAGTGGATTTTGAAGTGGGGGTCAGAACGAGTGACTTTCTTAGCTGTGAAGATTCAGTACTTGCCATGTTACAGTGCTTGAGGTTTTTAAAGTGATGAGACAAAAGGTGGGATTTGGGGAGCCCAACCTAGGGTGCTATCCACAGTCCTATGTATCTCCTCAACTGGCTCAGAGAAGTAGCTGCATCCTAGTGCTCTTTGGGGACATCAGCTGCTCTTAGATTTAGTCACCCAACAGAGAAGACTGAGTACATGTTTATAATAATGAGGCTGTAACTCCTTGAGGTGGGGTGTCGTGATCCATCAGCTTGGTGGTGTATGAAGGGGAGGGTCTTGTACTCTGCAAGTCCTTCCTTGGTTCATGTGGCTTGTGCTCCTCCCATGTCCTAGCATATATACAAAATATATTATTACATACACACACACACACACGTATATGAAATGTAAATAAATACTTTGGTATTTTATGAGCAGTGCTGAGTCTATTCAAGTTGCTGAACTAGCAGCAATGATCCCAGTCACCTTCTACCTTTGGTTCCCCCTCTCTTTTCCAGTTCCTTTCCCGGTCAACCTTCCCCCTTCTCTAAAAAGAAGTGGGGTGTTGGACCCTGTGATCAAGACCAGGGAAGAGAGTAAGAAAGAGTGAAACCAGAGGGAGGAAAATGGAGAAGGTGACTCAGCTGATATTGCACATAGTACATTAGCTAGTCCTAACTAATTAGGACTTACTGCTTCATTGTAGGTAAATTAGCTGATAATGGTCCAGCACAGAAATTGGTCAAAAACAGTGCAGTTGCTCAGTGCTGAATGGCTGGATTTTGTCAGCAGAAGAAATGTTTTAATTCTTTGAGTAGTAAAGGGATAGTTATGGCTAGGACCCAAGACACTCCCCTCTCCATTCCACACTGAAGTTCTTCTTTTCTTTCTTTTTTTCCTCCCTCAATTCTTATACAAAATAACTTCCTTAATCTTAAAAACAGACCAAGATTGGTATCGGTGTGAATCTGTAAGTGTAAATGTTGTCCTAATGTTTTTGCATGAGTACATGGTATTGAATATCCTCTGGGACACTTTGTGTGGTGATGGAAGGTTATTTTAGACAGAGAAGTCTAGACGGTTTTTAGGATCTATTGCACATCTCTACACCTGCCAAAATTGAGGAGCAGCAGTGTAATTTGTACAAAACTCCCTTCCCAAAAGGTTTTCATGATACAAATAACAATAACCTAGTGTGGGTAGGGTTTCTTTTTTTGAAGGCAGAATTGTTTCTCCTACTGCTGTGAAACTTGGGTAGCACATTGCAATTGGTATTCCGATTTTCATTGTTTTTTCATATATTCTAATAACTATGTAAGTGGAAATGATGTTATCTTTCGTGCTTGGCTTTCTTGTATGGGCTAAGTACAGCATGAAGATTTCTCACATGTAATTGAGACACAAATGTTTCTTAAACACGCTTTGGGTATAAAACAAAGGTTAATTTAGACTTCAAGAGGACTCTTGAGAGGATAAAGAAATGAGTGTAGGTGTCTTTCCCAATATTAGTACCTTAATTGCATCCCCCCCCCCCCAGAAATAGTAAAAACTCTTCTCTTGCTTGAATCTGCTAATAACTTTCTAATTTATGTAGATACAAGTCTAAATTTAAATTAGTGAGCATACTGTATTTATTTCTCAGCTACATCATTGATAACACAATTCAGAATGGGACCTAGACCATTACAGAATAAATCATAAAGTAGCCTGACTTCCAGCAGGTTTTTAATTCGCCTGGTCTCTATAACCTCTGAGCAAATATTAAGTTCTTTTCTTATTAGAAGACAGATGCATCCTGTGTAGCCTTTGGATGCCACTGTACCGTTGTGAATTGTGTTGAAAATGACCTGGCACATGGGAAAGCCTTTCTCAGTAGTGTGGACTGCTTTATATAGTTTTTAATTCATCTAGGTTTTTCAGAAATATCCAGACTTTGCTGATGGGCATTACCAAGTGTACAGGAGACTGAAGTTCACAAAGAAAATACCTAGAAAGAATCAAGATGTTTGGAAGAAGCATAAAAAATGAGCAATATATTTAGATTGCCAATGGCATTTCAATGATGACTTCTAAACATTACTTAAATACTGTTCTTTTTTTTTTTTTGTTAAACTGATTT
>NW_028185417.1:465229-477006 GCF_003343005.1 Rhea americana | reverse complement strand
AGGGAAATACAATTTATTGGCTTTCATACAATGCTTAAACATTTCATTCATATGATGGAAAATTAAACAATAGACTATAAATCTGATTGCACTCTCAATTAAAATGTTTAAGATTTTCCATATGTTTCGTAGTAAAAATAATAACAAAAGTTGTGTTAGTAAACTCATCTTAGGACATTAGTGAATGCTTGCTGTAAGTGTGTGGGTTTTCTCCATGTTCACTCCCTGGTTTTTATGACTTAAGTTTCTATCTGAATAGCTATTTTGAGTAAACGTTTGTGTGATTTTTGTAATGTTTTACTTTACAAAATACAGTCTTATGGGCTGATCACAGAAGTACTGTTTTTAAGAATCTTATGAAAAATATATTTTTAGATGTAGCTGTTTAATTTGTAATAGATACTCTAGAAAAAGACAAACATGAATAGAAAAGCACAAGCAAACTGAAAGCCACAGTTATGTTAATGAGGGAAATGTATGCATCGAAGAATCTCGTGTTTTAACATAGAAGTTTAAAAAGTTGGGTCAACAAACAGAATGGATAGAAGGCAAAAGCAACACTAATTTTCTAAGAAACTTATGAAATGAGAACTTAATAGCATGCTGAATAGTGTTTTATTTTAGATGTTTGTGCAATTTGTAATGGAAACTGTGGGCTTACGATGGCAAATGATGGGAAACAGTGGTCTGCAAGACAGCATTAAAAATTGGGAATGCCAAATATGTGCGCTGTATGTTAGCCTCAGTTGAGAATTTGTTTTGAAAAAATAAATTGTTGAACAATGAAGGCCAGATCTTTTATTATTTTTCCTGGGAAAAGAGTTTGTATAGCCTAAGGGAGAATTTGGTGCCTGTGGGAAAGAGAGCACTGGGTTCAGCTTTCAAAATTTATGAGGACTCGCCAAGACAGATGGGAAGGAATGAGTGCACCCTGAATTACCGGAGCCCTGGGAGACTGTACTAATCTTTTATGTGAGTTTTCACATTCATAATTATGCTTAAATACCAAGTTGTGTACATCATTTGCTCTGCATATGGAGGAGTCCAGCTCCATTCAGCTGGATTTTGATGTACTGCATCAACGAAGCTTGCACGAGTCGTGTGAAGGGGTGACCACGAAGTGCCAGGGTGTCTGTCATTAATTTCTTGGTTTAATATTATAAAGGCAGATGATGTGTGTTAAAGTTAACCTGTGTCTTTGGGAGTTCGTAATCTATAGATTTCCTGTGGCTAGACACTACGAGGCAGTAGTGACCGTATACGCTGCTGCTATGAAATGAATGTCGCGTGTGACTCTGCTTTTAATTTGTCTTGTTTGCTCGGCAGTAGCCGGTGCCGGGAATGCTTGTCCTCCAGGCTCCTACAGCAGCTTGATGAGTTGTACCGGGTGCTTGTCGTCTTTCTCCTTTCCTTTTAGTTCAGGGCGTGATTAGTGTTTCTCATTTGTAGCATTCAATATCCTGTCCATCTCGATGGCTTCCTTTTTAGCTGATGTGGTGGGGTAAACATCCTTTATACAGTTATGAGCTGGATTTTATTAAACTAATTAAACAATGTAGTTAGTGTGGCTGCTACAAAGTACACGTGAAATGTGTAAGTTGGAATTTTTGCTTGTGTCAACTACTATCAATGAACTTGATGTATTTGTATAAAACTGACCTAATTGAATGTTTCTTTTGCTCTAGCTAATGTTTTATTTATATGCTATGTTGAAGTGAAATTGGACATTAAGACTATCCCATCATCATTAAAAAACACATCCACCCAAATGTTTTCACCTAGATTATTGCTTAAACTGATTAGAGAAAGCATTTYTCTGCTTCGTTTTATTTCATTCAGTTAACTAAGCTTGATGTGTTAATCCTATTTTCTTGTCTTTTACTCATTCCCTCTATTCTTAAAGACCTTGTGCTCAATGCAAGGGAGAAACACTGTAGAAAACAGGATCATATAATTGCAATATAAAGTAGGGATATTGATGTGACAGATGCAGTGCTCTAAATGGTTTTTAAAATACTTTGTAAAAGCAAAAGTAAATTAGATTTCTTTTAGATGTATGCCTTTAACCCTTAGCAAAAGGGAAAGAATGGTGRATTCAGGAAGCTGTAGGGCCTCATAAATCAAGGGAATAACGAGACCCAAACCCAACATCATTTTGATTGCTTTGTCTTTCATTGTTCGCTTTTCCTCTCATCACTGAGCCCTCTTATATGTGTGTGGATAGGGGTAATGGGTTTTCTTTCCTTTTTTTTTCTCTTTTTTTTAACTAGACTTTGGGCAAGGTCCGTTTTCTTTCCTTATTTTACATACATATATATCATCTCTCTCTTTTTTTTAATTGTTTTGGTTGCCCTCAGGGTTTGGGTTAATCTAATAGTACAGTCCATCTGTGTTCCTCCTAGCTTTACCTATGCTGACACTGGAGAGACACCTTCTGCAGCTTAGCTTGCTCCACAAGAAGCAAGGGAGTTGTGCATTGGGTTAGGTAACCCAAAGATCCACAAAAGCTGCACGCTCCTTTTCTGTGCCCTTGGGGTGCAACTTCCAGTCTTCAGTCTGACTGCATATTTCATTCATAATCTGGCACTATATATATTGTTTGCACTTGCCGCTTGTGCCTTGCATAGTTTTTGTATGTTTAAATTGAGGGGAAGAAGGGGAAGAAAAGAGATAAATTGCAATCACATCCCTTTTCTGTGTCTCTTTCTCTCTTTTGTGCTTTGGTAGGCCTGGATGATTGCCTGCAGCAGTATGTCCATAAATTTGAACGGGAGAAGATAAATGGTGAGCAGCTGTTACAGATTTCCCACCAGGATCTTGAAGACTTGGGTATCACGCGGATTGGACACCAAGAACTTGTTCTAGAGGCTGTGGATCTCCTGTGTGCGCTGGTTAGTTAAATGGTGAACACAGACGTAAAGAATTCCTTAAAGGGTGTGTTTGTGAATAGCTAAGGCAAGCCTTATAAAAACAGTGTACCTGTACCTGTAGGTTTAGCAATTCTGTAGTCCGCATGAAAGTGAAGAAMTATGTTAATTGAGGAATGTTTTGATAACTTAGTGACAGAGTGAGTTCAGCTCACTGGATTCAGAACTTAAGCTGTTCCTTTACCTTACTCCTGATGTATAACTGCATAGATTTTTTTTAACGCAAACATATTCTGAAAAGAATAAATATATTTCATTTTATTTTGCTCTGCAGCATCATCAGTAAAGGCTTTATTTTTAAAGGCCAAGATTTGGACATGCTCTTGAAAACGTGTTTGATGTAGTGCAATGAGTGAGCGCCAGAGGTATATACAATTACATCACTGAGGACGGTGGGAAAGAATGCCCTGCAATGCTTTTGCCATTACTGGCCTGCATGCCATTCATTATGCAAGGCTTGCAGCACAGAGCATATTCTTCTTAAAATGGAGAGTCTTTATTGCCTGTGTGATACGTGCTTTTTTTTTCTGCTGCAGAAAGGTGCTACAGAGGTCATATGTATTTGATAAACCAAGAACAAATTGGATAGCCTGTACTAAAGGAAGTATATTTAATAAAATAGTTGCAAATGCTTCCTGAAAAATAGCTTTTACATTGCAGAACCTTTTGCTTGCTCTTCAATATTTGATGCATCAACTCTCTTTTAACATTTAAGTTGAAAATCTAATAAAAGAACTGAATTAGCCTGAAATAGAATTCATGCTGTGGGAGGGGATAATCTGTCAAGTGAATGAAGGAGTCTGCTGAATTAGAAAATTTACTGCATGCTGTATACAGTCTTGACTGAAGTAATGGATGTGGCAGCCCCTGAAGGCACTTTTTTCCTCTTGCTTTTTAAAATATTAGAATAAAATGGCTGGAGCTGGATGACTGCCAGAACCTAAAGCTGTGTATTATCTCCTACAATTTCCTTCTAATTTCCTTTGTAGACAGAAGTTTTGACCTCAAACTCGTTTCTAGAAATCCTTTGTCAAAAGCAGTTCAAGTTAATGCATTAGAAGTCGTGTATTGTATCTGAAATGTCCTTGTTTGCTTGTAAGAGGCGGAGTAAGAATTCCTGTGTTCTAGCTATGCCCTTTGTCACCTTCTTGATGGTCCCTTCCCTTGGAGTCTTAAGAAGATTGTTACAGAATGTCAGTGTTGTTTTTTTCTTTTTTTTTCTTCTTTCCGGTTCCTGAGGAGGTGGTATGTTTTCAGTTCTAGTGACAGCCGATTTTTTTTATTCTGTGGCTTTTTATGTGAGAGAGAAACTTTTTTTTTTTCCTATCTGTGTTTTCTGAAAACGGATATGGATATTGATACTTTTTTTTTGATGTCATTTTTCTAAATTTGGGGACCTTAAATTAAAAAGCCAGGACCGTGTGAAAGACTTTCTTTCACAAGAGATTTTCGCTATTCCTTTAGTTCACACGGTGGAAGTGTGGCATTGTCCAAGCCAGCCTGAGGTCAGCTTTTGAAAGTTGTCCCCATTGCAAGAAAACAAGGGTTGTGGTGGGGTTTTTTTGGTGAGTTTCCCCCATCCAGGAGAAAATTTTGCTTTTTGTTCAGTTTTTCCTTAAAGGATTTGCTTTCAGCTGAGCTTCTGTCAGATAGGCGTTTTGTTTCCCTCACGCTGCAAGAACTCTTGAGCCTCTAAAGGCAGTGGACGTAGCTGTTCTTGGGGCGTCTGTCTCCTGACATGGTAACTTTTTTCAAGCATTGACCTGAGAGAACTTTCCAGTCTCATGTCAATGGAAAAGGTACAGTGTGCAGATAATGTGTGCCTTAAGAAATGACACCAAATACAATTTTTTAGACTTTATAGAGATAGAGCTCTCTGCAGGACATGAGTTCTGCTACACTGTTACGCTGAAAATGATGTGTCTGCAATTTAGTGCTTGCTCCTGCAGTAGACAATCTCTAGAGGCAATATAACTGAAATACTAAAGTGAATGCATCTTTCTCAGTTTCCTTCATGCACTTGGCAGTACCTTGTGTACTCATCTCTTCAGCTGTTTTGGTTATTAGGCAGTGTTCCCTCATCTTGTCTTAGCATCAATACAGGCAGCAAAGCTGCAGCTGAAGAGGCAGTGAGAAGGGTAAAAGGTGAAGGTTGCCTATGAGCGCAGGTCTCCGTTGCTCTTGAGCTCACCTAATAAACTGTTCTGAACAGGTGGTGAAAGCTTTTATTTAAGGAGTTAAAGGACGTGTTAAGGAAACTGAACTCCCCAGAGGGGAAAAACACATCGACTTGAGCGTCTCTAAATTGTGTGTGTAAAATGGTGAGGAAGTATGACAGTATTTGCTTGGGGGAGAGCAGGGGTGGGAGGAAGACATTCCCTAGTTGACTGAAGTATTTGGGGGAGAGGAAARCAAACATACATGCATGCATGCATRCATACATACATACATACGTTTACTTTTTAATCTCATACTAAACTACAACAGCAGGAGCAAGGATCCGGAAAATAAGTGAAGACATTGGGACAAAAAAGCTTGTAAAGCAGTGGTGAATTCTTATTTATTCCTTGATGAGTAGATGCATCTCTCTGGGCTTAGCAAAGATAAAACAATGCAAGCATTAACAGGAAATTGTACACAAATAGTTTCACTTGAATRTGTTCTTTGAATTAGGTTTCTGAACTTTTAACTATGCTGTACGATGGGAGAATCTGAAATTAAATAAAGAAAGGCAGCTGACTGTCCTTGGTTTGAGCAGGAAGAGATTTTGTTTTGCAGGCAACACAGACACATGCACAGACACACACACACACGCACACACTTTTTCACTTTGTGTGCTTTAATTTCACTGGTAGTAACATTCTGCAAGCACATTTGTAGTGGAGCAAAATATATCACAAGATCATCCTACCAAGAAATTACATGATAGTGTATTATAAAATCTTACTGTTGTCATCCCTGTAAAAGGTACTTGCAAAGTTGATCTAGAACGTACAAAGGCACTTTAAATTCCAACCTGTGTAGCTTACATACATGTAGATGCAGGTCTTTGTGGCTATTGCTTGTCAAAAGCACCATGTGTATGTGCAGCTACATAAGATTTCAGTTTTCTGGAGGTCTCAGGTTAAATTTAGTGCTCTTCATTGAGAGATTTAAGACTTGAGAGGGTTCCTTGGGATGCATTTTTGTTAAGAGAACAGGAGCTAGTGGCTTTAAGAATACCTTGTATTAGCACTAATGCTAATGTAGGCAGACAAGGAGCTGGATTAGCTAACAGGTGTTCAGTCCGTTTTTATTATTTCTTTATTCTCCTCAAGGCTGGTTTTCGGTTGGATCAACCAGTAGATCTATCTTGCTGCGCTATGGCAGGTGAGCATGACTGAAGGGGAAGGTGAGACTGCCCTTGGCAACAGCAGAGGTGTAGATCTCTCCAAGACAGCTGCAGCACAACTGCTGTGCTCCTTTGGCTTTGGCTAAACACACTTTTCTCCCCCTCCCCCCCAGCTGCCTGAACTTGAGCAATTATTTAGTCAGTGTATTATTTTGCATTCAATATAATGGGGCTTTGAAAGAGTGCTCTCGCTCAGGCATGCTCTTGTGCACATGTGCATATTTGCTCTCTTTCTCTTGTTCTCCCTTTTCTTTCGTGTTCTCTCTTTGCAGCCATACCCCTGTAATATCTTTCTCAAGCTCTAGTCTTGCACGTGGCTGCGCAGGTTAATGAGTAACAAGGTAGGAATGTTTAACATAGTGTTCTTGACCGCTGGCTTTAGTCTATATTTTGATGAAAGTAACTTTGATGTTTTAAATCAGGAGTGATAGGAAAATGTAACGTGCTTCTGGTTCATGAGCAGCACATAAAGCCGTTTGGTTGTTTAAATAATAATCTGTTAAATATTGTAGCCCCAGTTTTGTAGAAATACTTCAGGACCCCCCAAAAAAACTGCTCAACTTTGCACTTCACCTAGTGTTGTTGTGAAGGCTTATACRCTGTTTGCCATAACTGCCACACTATCAGCATTCCTATCTGTTGCAAATTGAGGCTACAGCTCAGTGGCATTTTAAATTAATGTAAGTCAGCTGCAGTCTCTACCATCTTGCCATCCTCTGCTTAGTGATCCTTTGTGCTTGCACTTAGCTGACCCTGAGGTGAGTTACTTCAGGGAGCTAAACCAGCTGAAAACTAACACTAATAAAAAGTTTTTTTTTWTTATTATTATATATATTTTTTGAATGGTTAGCTTGGACAAGCAGAAGTGCCACAAGAGAAGGAGCGGTAGTAGGTGGTAGGTTGTCTGTCAAGTGGTCAAGGTAGTGTCATCTCGGACAAAATCACAGCCCAAACACACACATGTTCGGCTAATATTGATTGTTTTACCTCTCTGTCAGTGAAGAGAAATGTACAGGATGGCATGGGTGTATTTTATGGAATGGCAATTCTTCCTGTACATTAGAGCAAGAGGTTAAAAAACCAGCTTGTTTTTCTGAAGTAGAAGGTGATTTGGATGGTGGTGATCCTTTGTTCCTGGGGGGGTTTACTTCTCGAGGCCAACCAGAGAGTCGCCTACACTGATGAGCTATACACTTTCTGTTGCACTAGGCGAGCATAGTTCTGAGCCAGGTCTTTSCCTAGAGCACTCGCTGGTGTTTTAGATATCTTGCGTGGGCTCCACAGAGTCTCTGGGAGACAGGAGGAGGCTTCTTTTGTGTTTAGGAGCCTCCACAGTGACTGGAGAGCTTGGTTGTGATGTGCTCGTGCTAGACTGCTGGGGACAYCTTTCATAGTCATAGTTGTAGTTCTTCATCTCCAGAGACTGCATTGTTTGAGTCCATTTGTAATACCTAATTCTTTAGCTCTTGGTGACTTACTGAATATGTAGTTTTCCCATTTTATAAAGGTAAAGAATCTTTTTTTTTTTCCCTCAGTTTCCTGAAGGTAATTGACTGGTTGATATTTGCGAAGTGTTCTGAAAATAAAAACCATCAATTTAATGGGGCATAAATTCACTCAAAAAGTTAGTGGAGGAAGATGAAGGGCCAAAGTGATGTAAATGTTCATTCTGGTATTTCACTGAAACCAAGAATGAGGGCAAAATATTGAACGTGACTCAATCCACACTAAGGGAGATGCGGGAAGATACCTAGTAGTCGTCTTCCCTGTAATGTCCAGTGAGATGTGCAATTGTGGATTCCTGGAGCTGTAGGAAATGCTTGTACAGATACACAGAAGTGATGAGTTTATACGTGGCAGTGTGCAAGTACTTTAATATTGTTTATTAGTCCAAGTTTTTCCCTCTTTGTGATGCTGGAAAATTTAAGGATATCCTTTTGCTGTTGCAGCAGTGTTTATTTTCTTGGATATATCCTCTCAACCCCTACTCCTGGCTGTACTTTAACAGTACTTCCTTGCCAAGAGCTCTTGGGGGGAGGAGGGGATGCTTGTGTAATTGACACCCGCTGGGCTCTTATCCATAGGAGGTGATAGGTATTTTAAAGGCAGCTGAGTAGCTGAAACCTCCTCTTTATACTGGTATGTTTTTTGGGCAAGGATTCTGTGTCACTTTCCGTAACTTTTTTAGTCTGAAATATTTTAGACGTTACTATGGAGTTTTGACCATGGAAATGATAGTGGTCCATAAACAAAAAAGAGGTTGACAGTGGTCTTTATGAAGAATTACTTATATTTGGTCTGGCAATTAGAAAGCAGGTAGAAATAATGGTGTTATGCCTGATTTTTATTTTTTATTTTTTGGGAGGGGGGAGGGAGAGGATGAGAAATCCTGTGTTTTGGGAGGGAGGACTAAGATATCCATTGACTTGTTTCTTTTCTCTTACAAATAAGTATGGAACGTGAGCCAGCAGTGTGCCTTGGCACCAAAGGTTGAAAGCATCCTGGGCCATGTGAATGGGACCACAGCCAAGAGATTGAGGGAAGTGATTATTTCCCTTTACTCAGCACTTGTTAGTCTACATCTAGAATACTATATGCAGGTTTGTGTGCTTCCCTTCCCTTCCACCCACCCAGCACAGGAAAGACGCTGACAGGTTGAATTGAACTCAGCAGAAGGTCACCAAGATGGTTGAGGCTGAGGGAGCAGGGCTGATCCAGCTGGAGGGAGTTCACGATAGCCCAAAAACTGCAGGCAGCTCAGCAAGAAATCAGGGCCGGGGTCTGAATAGCAGTGCGTGATGGGAGTGCAGGAGATCCTGGGCAGAAGTTAAGACAAGACAAGTCGAGACAGGGTTTAAGGGAAGAACTTTCTCACCCTGAGGCCAGTCTGGCTGTGGATCAGGCTGCCAGAGAGGTGGTGCAGTGTCCATCCCTGGAGGTTTTCAAGATCTGAGTGGATAAAGCCCTGAGTTGACCTGACCTGAGCTCACAGCTGGCCCTGCTTTGAGCAGGGGGTTGGACTGAGACCTGTTGAGGTCCTTTCTCACCTGGGTGATGCTGTGACCCTATGTGGAGGACTTGAGAACTCTTGGAACTCTGAGTTGAATGGTGTTAAGGTTTAGTTGCTTTAGGTTTTTTTGAGGAGGGTAGGAGAAAGAACAAGATAAAACCTGGAAACTTTGAGGTTGTTCACAAGAATTTGTGGCAGCAAAACAGCAGAGAAAGGCTGATAATTTTTTTTTTTTGAGAGGATTGTAGAAAGATATGTTTCAATGTGAAAGAGCATTGACAGGGAYTTCATTTTCAGAAAAAGTTCACTGTGGTTTTGCAGGGTGGGAGCACTCAAAAGCAAATTTACATGCACACACATGCGCGCATGCACAGCAAAACAAGAAAATCCTGACATAAAAATTGAGTTACCTTTAAAAAAAGGTATAGTGCTCATGATTGTCTCWTTCTAAGCATATAAACTCTTATTGCTTAAAACTGCTATGTAGTGTTATTGCAGTCCACTAACTTGCACATAAATATATTACTGTAGTCAAAGAACACAGTTACTGAAAACTTGTGATCCAAATATTTATTCTTGCTGTTGATAGTGAAATTACATGTTTCCTGTAGATGTTTTTATCTCTTGCCAATTTAAACTTGTCTTTAGTTGTGAATGAAATGCAACTTTACTGTTTGTATACCACAATATAAAAAATATTTAAAGAGAAAACAGCCTTTACTTTCCTTTATTAAAAAAAAAAAAGGCAATTCTGTTGCTCCAACTACTTTTGAAAGGTAAACAACATCTGATAGGACTTTGAGACTTCATTCTAATTGTAGARTGTCCTTAAATCTCATTAGCCTCAGCAAAGTTTGAGGGGATTTGGCACCCACAAAAGTATCTTTTAGTGGCTGTAGCGTGGGATAACTTGCAAAGTAATTGTATAGACTGTCTTTTCCATATCAACAAGTCCTACACTCTTCAGGTTTGAATATTCATGGAAAAAGTGAGTAGTGAAACTATTCTTTCAGTAAAAACTCAGTGAATCAAATGAAGGTAGCATTGATTTATCCTGCCAATAACCCAGACAAAAACRAACAAGCAAACAAAAGAACTAGAAAACTTCCCCTATAYCAAGGGAAATAGCTAATCTGTGCAATGCCTGGCCACAGGGTGCTAAATTTCATGTGCATTCAAAATAGGAATTGAATTTCTGGAATTCATGGAAGAAATAAAAGCAGACCACCATTTCTTCCTGGGGCTGCTGAGCCTACAGATAGCTGGTTGCTGAGAAAATGTTCTGTGGGAGTATTGGTGTATATATGTGCTTACACTCTTTCCTGACTAACAGCTGCTGCTCATGGACTGATAAAGTGTACCAGGCTGTATGGACCAGAGGTCAGCCATTCTCTTTTTATGGCTTTTGACTCTAAATCTGTATGCTGTTTATTTAGCAGTACATGAAACATTACTCAGTCTGTGTAGTCAGAAACTTAATTATTGCTTATTAAAACTGTGCTTTCAGTTTAGGCCTGATTCCCACTTTCTTCCTACTTAAATGCAACAGGAACATCACAAAAAGATTTCCTGCCTTTTCTTGAAGCTAAAGCATTGAAAGGTAATAACAACTTAAAGATTAAGGGCATACACTTTCTAAGGCCTTGATATTTCCTTTAAAGACCAATTTTCTTGGGCAGTTTCTCTGATTAGGCTTGAACTTTTCTCAAAGTTTTATGCAACCTATATCTTCCCCCCACCCCACCCCAAGAGAAGGGTAAAATGTGGACAAATTCTTAATTCCAAATGAGTTTTTAGCTTGTGGTATGATGAATGGGATCTTGATAGGGAGATTTATCAAACTTTAAAATATTTCTTGCAGAACTATGGCCTTGAAACAGACAACATGAAGAACTTGGTTCTCAAACTGCGAGCATCATCCAATAATCTGCAGAATTACATCAGCAGCCGAAGGAAAAGTTCAAATTATGATGGGAATACCTCGCGCAAGCCCCCCAATGAATTCCTTACTTCAGTGGTAGAGCTTATTGGTGCTGCTAAAGCCTTGCTTGCATGGCTGGACAGGTAATAAAGACTTTATATTTTCATTTACTACTATAATGAATTATTTTTCCATGCCAGGAAGTTTCTAGCTGCTAAGATATCTAGGGTATCTACTCCTGTGCTTTCACCTTTGCTAGAACCGATGAAACGGTTAAGATTGCATCTGAGCTGGTGTTTATAAAGGGAATCGTCCCTTTGGGGGAGATGTTCTGTTTTCAAGGCATGTTACTAACATGCACGACTTCTTCCTCTCCCATTCCCACCTTCTAAATCAGTTGTCATCAGCAGATCCCATTTAAAAGAATTTTTAATGTTTTACTGAAATTCCGGTCTTAGCTCCGTTATTTGAAAAACTGAGCAGCAGAAGAGAGACTCCCTCTGCTCTTTTTTTTTTTTTTTTTTTTTT
>NW_028185417.1:456596-465207 GCF_003343005.1 Rhea americana | reverse complement strand
TTTTTTTCTCCCTCCCCTCCTGGCAAGAGCAGGAGCTATTTTGTGACAGCTGCAGCGGAAGCAAGCAGGCAACAGTGCTGGTAGTGTTGTGGCCGTGATGCTGGACAGGATAATGGGTGAACATAAATTCTCAAGCGCTTTGCCAGCTTTCCTGAGAAGAAAGGTTAGGAGTAGAGGAGGAGTCCTGCATGAGGACTGTCAGCAAGGAGAGCTTTTATCCTGCAATAGTRCTATTTTCCAGCTAAGAAATGGTTCTGTTTCTTGGCAATGACGTTTAACAGCTCGTGCCTCTCACCTAGTCCTCTCCTGTACCCTGTTGCCGGCAGCTTACCCTAGAATTTTGTCTTGTTACAGGGCCCCATTCACAGGTATAGCTGACTTTTCCTCAATGAAGAACAGAATCATTCAACTTTGCTTGGATCTCACTACTACTGTTCAGAAGGTCAGCTGACTACTTTTCCCCTTTGCTTTCCAGAGGGGAAGGAAGGTGGGTGTTTGGGGAAGTAGTTGTGCTAACTGTGTGCAGAGTATGAATTGGAAGACAGATCCGGAACTGTCAGCTTTCTTCAAAGCTTGAACAAGCTTGTGAAGGTCTGTTGCACTCTCCCCATTTTTCTGAGGTTGGGGTTTTTGTTCATTTAGTTTCAATTTTGCTATTGCTGACCGCATCTGCAGTGACTGCTGTTTCATGTTTTCTTGAGCTTTAATGGGAAGATGCTTATGCTTTTGAAATAGTTGCTCTGCGTTTGAAAATTATTCAGCTCCAAATAACAAGTTACTAGTGTTAATTTTAATAAATAAAACTACAATCTGAATGACTCCATTGGCTACTATATCTATAGTCTAATACTTTTCAGTTCTTTTTGTTCCTTATGTACTATTGTAGCCTTCAGATGGGAAATGCTGCATGTAATGTAAGGAGCTGCTGCCTTTATGATATGAATCCTAGTTGCGTTCCTGCTGCCTGGCAGTGTGAGACCCTGGCGCTGTGTTTCAAAACTTTCTATTTTTCAGCTGTATGATGAATACTTAGTTTGGGAATAGCTAAAAGGGTGCKTGGCACCTGTGTGACTCTTGGCAAACTGTCATTTTGTTCTTGTTTTAATACTGCTTGRCTTCTAAACTGTTCTGACCATATGCCACTGTTTTGATGGAGCACCACTATATGCATACTTCAGCTCCTGCAGAGTTTGCTCAAAACTATCAATTCATGGCCATATAGTTGTTAAAACTTTGAAGAAACATGTCCTGTGAAGTAGGTGATTCACTGCCTTTTTTGGGGGGATGATATCAAAGGACAGAGAAGTCCTGTGAGTTGTAAGATGTGGTGACACCGAGTTATACACATTGGAYTGTGAAAGAATAGTAACTGGACACTATAACTTTAAAGGCACACAAGTTCGGCTTGCTGTTGATTGCCTGTCTTCCTTGGGCACTGCATGCGCAGTTGTAAAAGTCAGTGATTTACTGTTACAGATTTGCAGATTGTGAAGTAGAGCAGTAAGTTTTTCCAGTACCGGATGGTATTCACCCAAGAGCTGTACAGGAACTGAGATATGAAATTACTGAACTATGTTAATAAAACTACTAAAAATGGTGTCTAATCTGTCAGTTAAATCAGCCTTTGATGGCAAAGGAATGGAAGTTGGCAAATACAACCCTAGCCTTTTATAAAAGCATCAGAGTACTTCTCTACCGATTTGATATGAGCTATAATAGAGAAGGGAATTGTATATGAAGGAAAAAAATATTCATGGGGAAGAGTCAGCACTATTTCATACTGGGATACTGCAAATGAATTCGTTATCTGAAAATCCACCCACATGGAAAAGAGAGACTGGTTGATAAAACTTTAGGTGCATTTTTAGATATCAAAAGCTTTTAAGTCTTATTAAGAAATATAGTATAGGAGTAAATGGTCAGCTCTCACAATGGAGAAGAGAGCGYGATATGGCTTTCGTGAGACCTCTGCTGCTCTGCATAATCATAAATGATGTGTAGAAAGGAATGAAYAATAAGGTCAGACTGGAAGGCAGTAAGATTCCAGTTCACTTCAGTCCAGTTGCATGGATGCAAGGAACATAGTCCACTCTTTCTTACGGTTTTATGGCAAACTTTGCAGATAAAATAGTAACCAGTGTAGATGAAACTGAAGAAGCGCAGAAGGGTCTTGCAGTTAMGTAAGTGGACTACATGGTGATGGATGACATTCCATACTGATCAATACAGATAAGTTTAGCAGAGAAGAATAATGCTGATTCACAGTGATGGAATCTAAATTTCGTATTAGTGTTTAGGAAAGATGTTGAAGCTTTTTGGTGGTAGGCCGTAGAAAATGTGACATCAGTCCTTAGCAGTTATCGTGACYGTGAATAGGTTGTTAAAAGTTATTATGAAAACATAGCTGTGCTATTTTATATATCCTCAGTGTGTCTGTATTTGGAGGATTGTATGTTTTTCTGGTCATCTTATAAAGCACAATATAGAGCTAGAAAAGGAACAGAAAAGAGGTCAAGAATGATCAGAGGTATGGAACAGCTTCAGTTTTCAATTCACTGCTCCTAAACRTGTATCTCAGATAGTTGTATGGACTGAGATGTTACTGACCAGTATCTTGGAATTTCAGGTGGTTTAAATGCTTGGGCTTTTTTTTCCTCCCACCTTSTAAATACTGTAAATCTTGTTTCATTATTTATCTACTGTTTAACTTTCTAATTGGGAATCTAATGCAATTCTCTAGTTCAGCTTTCTTACAGAGAACAATGACTGCTTCTGTATTCTGTTAAATGAACTTGTGTCAGTTCAAAGACTTTTGTACCTGAGCTGTGTAAATAATGCTTTGTGTGCAGTCCCCTGGCCTTCATGAATGTCATTAATAGCATATTTTAAAAATCACTTATGCTACTTTGACAAATATATTTTAAATCCATTTTGATGCCTTGAATAGAAGGAGCACCTGAATCAGTGTTTATAATGTGTAGRGCAAACCTCTGTGCCTTGCCTTCTTAAAGTTTCACTGTGCATGGCTCTGCTTTTCTGCAAAAGTCTGCAGCTGTAATTGAATGCCGTGTTCCCTTAGTTTTAAAGGTTTATTACTACTTTCTAGCATGGCCAGAAAATTGTTGTTTAACAGTGCACTTGAGCCCCTACCAGGTGAAACTAATCTGATTAACCCCTGCAGCATGAGCAGTCTATTTCAGATCAAGGCTAAAATGTTTTTTGTTTTGTTTTAGGATTGCACTGTGGCTGATATGGAAGATAAAGTTCAAACTGTAGTAAGTATCCATTTCTGTTGAAATTCAGCTTCATGCATTCACRCTGATTTCAATGGCTTCTACACTAATTATACTGATAACATGGTACAATCCATATGCATCATTCAAGTTAAACATCTCTGGGTTGTTCTATGAATAATTTTTACTGTAGAAGAAATTAATGAAATTTGTGAATCAGTAGGTAGCATGTGTACAGCATGAGGTCAGGTATTCCTTAAACTTTCATTGCATAACTACTTTTTTCAAGAGAATACAGACTTCAGATTTTAAAGGGAGGATAGTATTGTAGAATGATAGTAGACTAAATAAACCAGTTTGCCTGTGATATGCATCACGAGACATTTAGTGCCTTAATAAGCAGCTACTGTGCCTTATTATGAGTCGTCTTCTAAAAGAACCATCCTGCCTGCAGAACTAAAATTCTATGTCTAACTGTACTTGAGCCTGAAAGATTTAAGTTTTCAAAATTGTTTGAACCAGCCTTGTGACCAAATGAAGAACGTAATGGAATGCTTTTTGTATTTTGTAACAGTTAATCATCGCTTCCTGCTTTTGACATGAACCAGGCTGTGCTCTTTGATAAGGCCTTCCGCTAGGTCATAGATGCTTAGGAATTTAGTAGCACAATAACTAAAAATAATTTGGTCCATAAATAATGAGACCACGTAAAAGGGAGTTTTTTGCTGCTTGCTTCTTTCCTTTTATGCACACCCACTCTGGAATAGGAATTGTTGTTTGGAATTCCCTTGTTTGAGCAGTTCCTCGTATTCACACTTAAGCATTGTTTTGATTTATTTTATTGCTGCTCTACAAATCTGATTTAAAACAAAACAAAAAGAACGGTTGGAACTATTGTTTCCAGGGACCATTGTGATCCCGAAGAACTGTCTTCCTACAAGACAGCTTCCCCCACCCACACTGCTGCTTAATTACGGATCTGTATTGAGCAAAGAATTCTAATCCCCTTGTGAATGTGGCTTACCTTGCTGGTTCCCAAATAGATTATAAGTAACTAGTCTATTGCGTAGTAAACCTTCCTACTCTCTCCTTTTCGGTTTTGTAAGCTACTTTGAGTTCAAGTATTATTTCAGTTTATGTCAAGACCCAAAACACAGTGGGGCATTAGTGAAATTTGTGAGTTTAGAGAAGCCACAGATTTTTCAACTACAACATTTATTCTAAGTAATTAGCCATTCTGATGCTTAAAAGTTTTTAAAAGACAAATCCCTTCTCCCTTTAACTTTACTTACACACACAAAGGTCAGAATTTGTCTTTAGTTAAAATGCTGGCTTAGGATCAATTATGTTTTGGTCAAAAGGAAATACGAACCTTGCCTGCGTAAGCATTCCAGAAGAGGTCAGCTCAGAGGCACGAAGGAGAGAAGTAATTCTGAAACGCTTAAATATGAGATGTCTTATCTTATACTGTAGAACTTTGTGCATGTAAGTYGGTGGTCAGCACTGTCATTTTTAATGACCCATAGCCTACTTTATCCTCATAAAAAAATAAAGAACTCTATGAAAAAGTGCCAGTTGTTGCCAGAAGGAGTCATCAAAGTATTTGATTATTTTAATGGATTATGTTTGGACAAAGAAAACTCCAAACCCAATTTTTTTGCTGTGTTGTGTGTTGGATTTCTCTTTTTAAACACAGTACGTGCTGTCACCTGTCAGTGAGTTGACGCTAGTGGAATAGGATTATCTGTCCTGTAGGAAGATAAGCGAGCTGTAGRTGAGATCTGTACAAATGAATCTTCTCTTTCACTGATTTTTAACTTCGCTGTACTAGTGGATCAAGTTTTAGAATCAGTTTCCTTTCCGTTATTTGAAAACAAAAGAGGAAGAAGCTGGAAGAGAACTTCTGAAACCCTTTTTTGTGTGTTTTCATTGTAGTCGAAGACTTTAAATGGAATCTGTGATAAAGCTATCCGATCAACTACAGACCCGTTGATGAGCCAGTGTGCTTGCCTGGAAGAGGTTCATTTAACTAACATTAAACCTGGGGAAGGCCTGGTAAGGACCAGTCTTGAGTGTCCTGATGTGCCCAGTGTTAGTAGATACTCCTGCAAGCTGCTGCATACATAAGTATAGCTGTATATTTCAGAACCATGAACATCCTGTGGGGAATAGCAAGAGGCATGGGGAGGAACCCCAAAGGATAAATATCAGTGCTTCAGGGAGTGGGAGGGAGTTTGTGTTTTTGAAGGACACATTTTTATTTTTGTTTATAGCAAGATTGAAGAATTTGTGGGGGTTTGAGGTTTGTTGTTAGCAGGAATATGCGAAAATCTTTTAACTGTTCAGTGGCTGTATATTGGATGTATTAACATTACTGAATCTGATTTATTCAGTACATTCTACTTGGCTGAGAGCTGGTTATGAGAAAATGAGATTAAAATCCTGCTGAAATTTCTATCTGGGGAATTAACATGTTAGACTGTCTTAGAGGCAATTTCAATTCTTAAGTGCATTTGTATTTATTAAAAAAAAAAACAMACACTTTTAAAAGTGGCTTTACAGCCTTACTGGGTTATAGTTTTCCTTGGGTGACTGGATTTGACTTAGTCATGCATTCTTGAAATTTTGGGTCTCTCTTTATTAAAGCACTAGTCACAATGAAGTGATCAGCTTGGCTGGACTAAATGAAGAATGAGGAGATAGGTGCACAGAACTGGTTGGACAGCCAGACAGACAAGGGACTAGTCACCTTTCCAGGGGAAATCTGTCGCATGTAATAATTAATAGCCTGTTGGTGATCTTTATTTCAGTGTTCGTATGACCAACACTCACTTTGTTTGCATCTGTCCTTGCGTTCACATTCAGCATTACCAAACAGAGTCACAAATATTTAGTTCTACAAGAGCTRTTATTGCTTATGTCAGAATTGTGGTTATGAGGTAGTTTGTATTTTTACTTGCTAACAAAAAGTGCAAGAGAACAGGTATACAATATTTTTAGTCCACCTGCATAAATRTGCTTTTTATGGAAAGAGCTAGTGGCCACCTAATAAATCTGTAATGCTGTAGTGCAGACAGGGCAGTAAGGAAATTAAAGGTTTGTTCAAGATCAAAAACTGAAAAGGCAGCAAAACTAAGGTTAGGTTAGAAACAGTATTTCTAAACTGTGTTCTATGTCTTAGTGTGTTTTTTTTTGTTGTTGTTTTTTAAGATGAATATTGTAGTAAAAGTGATCTGTGAAGAATAAACTGTAAGATTTCAGTTGTTTTCATAATTTCAAAATTCTCAATGCCCTAAATTAGAAAAATACAGACATTTAGAATGTTATATTAGGTCACACATTTTTTTCTAGGGAAAAATACGGATTTTTAAGAGTTTTAATAATTTTGAGTCTGTGAGCTGTTGCTTAATCAGATATATTACATAGTTTTTTATTTTTAAACTTGTTTTTCATTTTCTGCTTACATTAGGGAATGTACATCAAATCAACTTATGATGGATTGCATGTAATTACTGGAACTACAGAAAACGTAAGTGAAATGTAGTTTAACTCAGTTTTGGTAAAATTTGAGGTCCCTCGTCCCCCCTTTTCTTTTCTCCTCACTATTTTATGTCTGACTGTCAAGATCCTACTGCTTTGAATGCTGTATGGCACATCAGTGTTTTATCTAGAATTTTTAAATACTTTGTGCCTGAATGTTTTACTGTTAGTCTAATTAAACCAGTTCATGCAAATGCGTGAGGTGCTGGAAACAGTTGGCATTAGAATAGTTACTCTAATGAAATACTGCGTCTGCTGTTCTGAGAGTTTATGATATCTTACTTAAAGTCTGGAAGTGTTCATTTGCTCTCCTTTGGTAAAGGAAATTTGTGCTAATAGAAATATTTAAGCAGCGAACTCCTGGTGCGTATAGATTTGATCTTGGAGACCATAACAGGATTGTATTGCTTCTTGAGTTTGAAGCAAAGTCCTGAACTTCAGCTTGTATATAAATACTAGTTCTTCTTTTGGGGAAACTTCTCTTTGGAAAAACAAAGCTTAAGAAGTGACTGAGGAAACTACAAACAACTGGTGTCTTTCTGATAGCATGACATTGTTTTGATCAGGCTGAGCCATAGCTCCATTTTCTTTCTAGCCTTGGAATGGTATTTTAGTAGCTATCTCCCAAAACCCATTTACTAGAACACAGTAGAGTTGCACCCCAAAATAACAGCACTGCACATTAAAAGAACGGGGAAAGTCCATGCATTTGATGCCAGTCGGCTATGATCATTCCTAAGTTCAACCTCTGTGCTTGTGGCTTCCTGAATTGTGTTGGCCTGGACCTAAACTTTGCTCTTTTCTCCGTACTCACAATACGATTACAGCATCTACCGGGTTAGCTGGCATTTGTTACAGAAGCTCTCTGAGACCCCCTACCCTCCCATGGCTAGGCCATGATCACCCAAAGGACAGCTTGAAACAAATGGTGTTTTCCACAAACATAGCTGTGGCACAGAATATTTCATAATCTTGGTTGAATCATGTATACACAATCCTCTGCAGAGCATTTCCATGCAAAGGAAGCAAGAAGACAATGAACATAYGGGGTTACTCATGATACCTGGAGCCTCCCTTAAATTCTCCCACGTCTTCCTGTGTTGCACAGTTTATTCCTGCAGTTCTTTCTAATAAAAATGTTGCTTTAGTTCTGAAGGTGTTGTAAGAAGGGGAGGGAGTCCTTAATCCCAATGGCTAATTCTGGAGTCACTAGGAAGAGCTGACCTGCTACCACCAGGCGGACTGGGAGAAATGGGAGACGTGTCTAGTGTCTCTGCAGTTTACTRTGCTACTATGCCTCTGCAATTCAAGTGTTGCCAGGGCTGTTGAGTTGATATGTTATGGCAGTAAGAGTATTTTTAATAACTGCAGCAATAGCTGGTGCATGGTACCAGCAGTAGATAAGTCTAAGTAAATATTAACACATTTCGTAGAATCGTAGAATCATAGATTCGGTAAGATTGGACCTCCGGAGATCATCTAGTCYAACCCCCCTGCTCAGCAGAGACACTTARAGCATCAGTCGCTGTTCCTTCCTAATAGTTCCCTAGAGCTTGCTTATTTATTTATTTATTTTTATTCCAAGAAAAAGTGTTTTCAGGTGTTTTTCAGTGTCTATCTAAGCACTTGTGATATGTACAAACATATCAAGGTTAACAGATAAAATATAATCTAGGCAGATAAGTTGACAGCTCTTTTTTTTTACAATGAGAAGCAGCAAAGGATAGGAAAATAGTCCTATTTTGTGGATTGATGAGGTTTTACTTCTCTTGTGGGTTTTTTTTTTTTTTTTTTTTTTTTTATTTAGTATACATTTAAAAACTAGTTACTGTTACTGT
>NW_028185417.1:403315-456520 GCF_003343005.1 Rhea americana | reverse complement strand
AATCTTTTTTTGGTTGTTTTTTTTTTTTTTTTTTAATTAGTATACATTTAAAAACTAGTTACTGTTACTGTGCTAGGGACAACAGTCTTCTCTTTAGACATCTCCCACTACTGCCTGAACCCCTGCTACGAACTGGAGGTAAAGGGTAGCAAAGTCAGTCATGTTCTGAGTACAGTTTCACCTGTGACAGATGTAGGCTATGTTCTCTTCAGTTCCCCCAATATCAAAAACAAATCATAAGTTGTATTCTTTTTCATTTATCACCATCAGTGGATATAATATAGCTCTTTGTGTGATATGGAGACTGTCAGTGATGCTGCTCTTGTTATATCCACAACTTTCCACGTAACCTGAGATAGGGACATTATGGGAAGGAAAAGAAACCAGTTGAAATGTATGCCTTTTTCTGCTTTGTAGTCCCCTGCTGATCGATCTCAGAAGATTCATGCTGGTGATGAAGTGATCCAGGTTAATCGGCAAACTGTGGTTAGTAATAAATTGTCTTACCATCCTTCCTTATGCTTCTTTTATAAAGCTCTTTCCTCAAGGGTTATAGATGGATAACAGCTTTGTTGCCTGGGGGCTCTTCTCTTGTTTTCTATTGAAAATTTTTAGGGTTTTTAACATTGTTTTCAAGTCAAATTTTGCTTAGATTTAACATTTATTCTTATTGTCTGTCTTAATTCTTCCCTTTTTCCTGTATTTTGTTTATTGTGTGCATATAGCATTTATTAAAATCTTCCACATTGCATTTAAGGTGTACTATAAAATGCATTATTGCAATCTACAGGAATGTAGATAAAATAAACTTAAAATCAAATATTCTTCAAATAGTTTGCAACTGGGAACTTAATGTGATTACATTTGTACTTAACACAGATAAGCAATTTCTTTTTAATGTTAGGAAGAGATATCACTAAAGTGATATTTCACTGTGAACACCTGCGTTACTCAAATTGAGCACATTCCCTGCATCCTTCTATGACTGGACCTGAGGTATAAACAGCAGTGCCCAAAATCTGTGTTCAAGATTAATTCTTAAATAGGTCTTTCTTCAAAACAAGCCAAAAAATCTACCCAAAAAGGGAGGTCCCCAAAATTTTGTTCATAAACAGGTTTTGTCTTAATTACGGCTTTTTTGGATCTTTTCCCTTTCTGTTTGTGGAAAAACAGATAATGTGACTTGGCTGCTTCAGAAAAGTGACACCAAATAAAAGATACCTTTATTCTTTTCAAGGTGGGATGGCAACTAAAAAATCTGGTGGGAAAGTTGCGGGAGAATCCTGCTGGAGTTAGTCTCCTGCTTAAGAAACGGCCCAGCGGCTCTTTCAATTTCACTCCTGCTCCGCTGAAGAACCTGCGCTGGAAACCACCCCTGGTGCAGGTGAAAGATTGCTCRCAGGCCTGGCATGGTGGCGGTGCCTGGGTGCGAATGCCTTGTTTGGAACCTGAAAGAGAGAAATACCAGAATTGCTCCTTCTCCTGACTTGTGCGTTAAGTGGAGGTGGAGGTGGAGCTCCCTAGCGAAAAGGGAAACATT
The DNA here is from genome assembly GCF_003343005.1 of Rhea americana. Taxonomy (NCBI): domain Eukaryota; kingdom Metazoa; phylum Chordata; class Aves; order Rheiformes; family Rheidae; genus Rhea; species Rhea americana. The sequence goes on along the minus strand of NW_028185417.1, from coordinate 454,980 downwards.
TGTCCTTTTTTACTTAGATAATGTCCTCTTGATACACAAGGAGAGTAGATGTGTTGAGCATTTTAATCGGTCACTGCGCCACTGATCTTGGACAGAACTTACCTGAGGCAAAGCTGCTGATACGTATGGAGTTCATCAGCATAGAGTAATAAATGCTTCCTCTGTGGTAGTAGAGTTTTCCTGAAATAACGTAGGTTTTCAAGATACTCATTTTCTTGTTAATCTGGTGGAGAAGAAGGGAGGAAAGAGTTTATCTTTTCAAGAAGATATTCAAACTGCTTGTGTAAACAAGACTTGGGTATTGGATAATTCATAGATTAGGTAGCAAGGAGATGGAGAAACTGAAGTTAGTAACTCTTAAATAACCATTTTGAGGAATGGCATGTTATATGAGGAAGCATAGGGCTTCATGCTTAGAGGAGGAAATAACCTAATTGAATTTAAGCTGATTACCTGAAACTCTGGGAGCCTGAAATTAAGCAAGAAAGTGTAAAATGACAAATATGTTCAGATGAGCAATACCAATGTATCTTTTGCTTAGCTTCCCTTACCCCAGTTATTTCACTTGAGGTAATTTGTGGTGAACTTCATCGTATTCCTGCCTGTGCCCATGCCTCAGGCATTGGACTGTATGGAATGAGGGGCAGTGAGCTGTCTTTGTACGTGTTGCAAATCATATGTGTATTTAACATAGTGCAGTATTTTAATGAGTCTAAAAACAGAAGAAGGGGCTTTGTCTCTGTTTTCTGTGTGTGGAATTTCTATGTGTGGGGAAGAAAGAACTGAAAAGAGCAATACATTTCTTTAAGTAATGAATTACCTGTGAAAGGATTTATGTAGAACTGCAAAGCTAGCCAAAGCTGGGGGTGGAGAAAAATGTTAATGCTATGGGAGTTTCCTATATATTTATTAAACAAGCATACAGATAGCAATTCCATAGGGAATGAAATACGGTACTATTGATGATAGTTATCTCTTTTGTGAATGATAAATCAGTGCTTGAATGTTTGATAGTTATCTAAATTTTCAGACCAGTCCTCCACCAACTTCAACCCAGTCACCAGAAAGTACCATGGATACCTCACTGAAAAAAGAGAAGCCAGCCATTTTGGATCTTTACATACCACCTCCCCCAGCTGTTCCGTATTCTCCTCGGTATGCAAGTAAACGTATACTACTGAACCCAGAACTCTTTTATTACACTTGTTTTTGAGCTAGCTTGCTTGCTTTTAGAGGTCTGTACAAATTAACTTCAGGAAATTGCAGATCTCCCAGACTTTCTTCTGGTTGCTTAACTGTATAGGTTTGTTTAAGCTCATGCTTCAATACACAAGATACCAAGATTATAGTAGTAGATTTCACGGTTAGAAGATTGTGTGCCATATAGATCAGAGTTGTTCCCAAGCATTAATGGATGTCATCCTTTGTTCTGTTGTGGGGCTGTCTTTGCTTTTGTTTCTAAATCCATGTAACAAAAAGTCATTTTGTCTTTAATTTTTTTTTCCCCAGTGCTCCGTTTTGACTGAATTTAATAACTGTTGTGATAGGATAGAAAAAAACTCGCGCTGAATTGGTAAACATGTAAATTATATAGCACAGGAATGTTCCCACTAAAGGGAAGGGAGAGTCAATTCACTCAGCTTTAATTTTTTCCAACAGTGTAAACTATAAAAATGCAAAGCTGTGTATACAAAAGGGAAAGTTTGTGGTATGGCTAGCTCTTGTTTGTTTAAAAGTCCTTGTTGACTGATGCTAGAAGCCTGCCAGCTGACCTGAGGAGGCCAAAGGCCAAAAGCGTTTCTAGGCAGGGGATGCTTCCTGAGCCGCCCTGGCACTTAATGTGCATGTAGATAGCCCAGCACAAAAACTTGGCTCACCTATTGCCACAAGACTCACGTGGGAGGAATGCTCACCTCCTGTGGAGGTAAAGCCTCACGTAGCACTGGAGATACTTCAGGCAAGTCTGGCAGGTCTCCAGAGTAGGATCACTTCACTGAAGTTGGACCCACCTTGATTTACTCTCTCCATTTTTCATGTTTATGCATGAGAAACACTTTTGATACTCACTTCTTAAAAATCTCTTTACTAAAAGATATGTAGAGAGAGATTTAGCTGAATTTAGCATACTTTTATTTTTAAACTGTTATATTTCAAGGATTTTGGTGAATTATGTGCATGTGATCAGTTTGTTTATTTCCTAAAGAATCAGAAAATTGTACCTAGTTTCAAATGCCTTCAAACTTGAGTCCCTTTCGGCAGGGAAGGAAGTGGTAATGTGCTTTGCAAAGCTGGAACACTTGTTCTGGATGATACAAAGAAAGGTAGTGGCTCAGGGAGAATACTACTTGAGTCTAATTTTTAAGAAAGAAAATATGTGAAATTGTTGCAGCCTGAAGGAGGAAGAAAGGCACTTTTCTCACTTTCTGTTTGGGTCTTTAATCTCAGCTTTGCATGTGCTTTTCTCTTAAAACTGATACATTTAGGTGGTCATTTTTTCCATCATTCTGTTCTCTTGCCTCCTTCCTGGCATGGACCTTCTCTGGTCTGGTAGTTACTGTTGGCTTTAAGGAGGCAATAGATGTCTTTCCCCCCAGCCCCAACTGCAGCACAGTCTCCACATGATGGTGGTGTAGCAGAGCTCTCCACTAACGTGGTTGTGGTGTAGCAGTTCTGTGTAATTTTGAGTCTCTGSATCGCCATAAATAGCTCCATCCCATTCACTGAGTTCTAACAATGGTCTTGATGGAGAGCTGGGAAGAAATGTATGCATATACAGAAGAGGAGGAAAAGGGGGACAAATTTCAACTAAGAAGATATTTTTCCTTCTAAAAGCAGTAATAAGGACTGGTTCTGAAAATAGCTGTTCCTGACCACTGGGAATGAGAGCTTGCTCTAGGAAGGGAGAACCTGTAGAAATAACTCAAGAATATGTGTGTATACACTATGAATTTATTATTGAAACTTTCAAGGGGTCTCAATTCTGAATGGAGAAGAGATGATGATGATGTAGTTGTCAGTCTTTTGTAATGACTGACAAGCACAGTCCCTCAGATGGAGGTGATAGATGTGCCTGTGATACATGGATGGATAAACCCACCTACACACTCCTCTGTCAGAACTGTGTACCTGGCATGTAGTGAATTGAGAGCTTTGATATYCTTAGGGATGAAAAAGATTTCTCATCCCACAAAAGCATTTTTAGGAGTGGTACATAATCCCCTAAACTTCACCATGTTTTAAATTATTGGCTTATTAAAGGTGTATGTGAATATGATAGGATAACTTTCTATTCTCCATAATAAATATATTTAATGAAGTCTTCCATCACTTAATGTGCTTCATCGTCTTCAGCTTTTATTCAGTTTGTTTGCAGAACARTGGTAGCTGGTGAGGAGCTTGATTGTGTGCTAAAAAAATACCCTTCAAACATACTGATGTCTGTAGTGTGAAACACTAAGTTGCTAATTGAAGTAAAATGTCCTTTCAGAGATGAAAAGGGGAGTTTTGTTTATGGAGGAGGTAATAAACCCAGTCAGCCACTACTTGGATCCAAGGGTGCCGAATCTCCAAATTCTTTTCTGGATCAGGAAAGTCGAAGGCGAAGATTTACTATTGCTGATTCCGATCAGTTGCCTGGGTATCCTGTAGAAGCAAATATTCTGCCAACCAAGATGAGGGAAAAAACACAGTCTTATGGTGAGTTCATTCCTCTTTCATTATTACTTTTCCGACTCTAAATGTCAGTCGGTTTGGAATGTTTGTCACGAGAGAACTGCTTGCTGGACGTGTTGAACATTTGGAGCAGTCTGAGGGAAATGTGAATGTGAGTGAAATTATACATCTGAAATAATTTCACTTAAACATTATTTCTTTAATGAATGTCATTCAGCTGGGCTCTGATGCCACAGTTGTCCATTTCTATGTGTCYATTTCTATGAAATCTTATTTATTTATCATAAGTTAATTATAACTTATGATCACTACGTTCGCTAGAGTTGGAAATGAGCAAGCGTGTGCCTGTTCAATCTCAGCAGAATGCGTTCTTGTTTCACCAGTCAAAGTATCTTGAAATAGTTATTTTTTCTGCAAATTTAATTCTTTATTGCTGTCTGTCTCTCTTTTTTTATAGTGCATGGTATTGATTTAAATGTTGGCTTCCTAAACTTAGTGCAAATCCCTCATAACCTTCTCCATGTTGTTTTTAGGAAAACCTCGTCCTCTATCAATGCCTGCTGATGGGAGCTGGATAGGAGCTGCAGAACCCTTCTTAAGGCCCCGAGTACCAGGGAGAAAAGGTAAGATTCGGGCCTCRTTCCCCTTTCTCTGTCTTTCCCCTTCTTAAAACTGTCAAGGTGARCTGAATGGAAATGTCTGAACTAAGGATGAACGATTGGATTGGTGTTTGTATATTGTTGAACTGATTAAATATAATGTTTTTTTAGTTGTAACAGGCATGCTAGACAGTAGTTGTGAGCCTATTCAGTGCCAGGATTGAAATTTTTGAATTCTAAGATAAAAAACATGTAAGTTAAAAGTAGGGTAGAGTGACTGGRGCAGATCTGTACTTGCCTGTTTATATAATGCCTTTTACCATTTGGCTCTTGTGCACACTCCCCCCCCCATCTCTTTCCTGTGTTTAATATTCATCATAAAACCGTTTTGTTTTTTATCAGTCTTTGTTTGCTTGCTCTACTGAGGGGTTGTCATAGAAGTAAGTTTGTTATCAGAAGTGAAATGCAGAGCATTTTAGGAGTTTTTTTACTGCAACTGCTGTTGCTGAAGCATTAACCTGGAGGAATATTAAAAACAGACTAATTAATAAGTCCAACAGAATGATCACCAGGTGGCAGGACTGCTCTGTGTCCCCCCAACTCTTGTCTGTCAGCAACTTGAATGAAACATGGTAGAAGGAGGTTTATTACCATGAGTCACAACTAACGATTTGCATGAAAGTAATCTGTACTAGCAGTTTTAGCATGTGTGAATCTGGAATTCAACTGTCAAAAGTTATCTTCTRTGTGAATTTTTTGTTCTTATTTGTGTTGTGTAAAAGAAGAAAAAAAAATAAGTTTATTGGCAGCTGCCCACGTCTGATGTTACAAAAGGTAGCTGGAGTCTGGGAAGTGCCTTTAGAAACACTGAAGGGCATTAAAAAAATAAAARTACTACTGGAACAATTCCTTAAAGCCAGCAGTAATTTTTTTCCCCTTCCTGTTCATACAGGTGAAGATGTCCTCTGCAGGTACTTCAGTAATGAAAGAATACCCCCAATCATTGAAGAAAGCCCCTCATCACAACATCCCTTTTCAAGGCCAATGTCTGAAAAGCAGTTAGTGAGAGGAACAGATTATATTCGAGGCAGCAGATGTTTTATGAATACAGACCTCCACAACAGTGCAACAATTCCTTTTCAAGAGGAAGGTGCTAAAAAAACCTCTGTTACATCATCCACAAAATCTTCCTCTGCAGAGCCCTCGCTTCTGGTCAGTTGGATCACGAGACTTAAATTGTTGACTCATTGACTATTGTTCACAGGACTGTTACCAAGTGCCTTTGTTCATCAGTCACTTATCTGCTTCTCAGCTTAACCAATGCCTAATGACTAATGTGGTATTCTATTCCCGGAGAATTTTACATCTTTCCCTTTTCTTTGTGATTGTTTCAATGGATCAGAAAGGGTTTTATAGTGCTAGGAGAGAAGAAAAGATAAAGTTCCTCTTCCTGCCCAAAAGTGGAAGGCATTCATTCCCTTGGAAATGAGTAAAATCCCAGTGATGCAGAGGCCACGTCTAACCTGAAATCTGCCTAATTATTCATAAGAAATCATTGCATTGCAGTTACGTCCAGTGGCACTTCATTTGTCTGTATGCTCAGAAGCTGTACAATTGGCTGGGTGTCAGAATACGTAGGGCACAGCAACAGTTGTGTCCCTCACTCTCTCCTGACCAGGAAAGGCAAGGAGGGAAGCACTGGCTTGGTACAGCAAGTACTGCATGAGATTCAGCAATGTAAGGAAGAAGTGGTAGTATTGCTTTTCTTTCTCTGATATCCAGAAAAGTCTTAGCTTAATCCAACCTGATTTATAATCTGTTTCATTGAAATCACAGTACAAATAAAGTGCACTGAGCAGCACTGCAGTGGTCATCCATAAAGATACGTGGATTGCTACAACAGGCTGAGGAAATGCATCTGTAGAGGTGGTAAAAGAATATATTTTTTTCCTTAATTGTTTTAAGAATGATTTGCTGTTAACCAAAGTAATCTTTTAAAGACAGTCCTGTTGGACTTGTGAGAAYTTTTACAGTGGTTCAGTTTTTGAATGATGTGTTGTTTTTGCAAAAAATATGTGCTCTGATACATTACAATTTTAAGACATCTTGCTATTTTCTGTATAGCTGAAGTTTTTACCCCTCCAGAATTTTAAAGTAGCATTGGGTATTTTGGGAGGAAAATAAAACTTGTTAAAAAAAAAAAAAAAAACAATAAAAATAAGGATATTAAAGAGCTATTTTTCAAAAATGTACATAAGGTTGTTAGTATGCAAACAGTTGTGTTTAAAGTAATTTAAAKGTTAAATATAGTTGTATATATTTTTTACTCTCACGCAGATACAGTTTGTGCCTTCCTGTCTGCAGTACTGGGCAAAAATTAGTCAAAAGAAAAAGCAAGTCTGTTGTATTCTCCACCAATTTCAAGACTAAGTATTTTCATAGATGATGCATTGCTATCAGCCTTTACTCCTTTGATCTTTTTGAGGAAAATAAGAAAAATGAGCATTTAATAAATGGTGGGGAGAGGGGGAAGTTTGAACAGTGGCACTGTGACTAGGGCAGGAGTCCGATGTGATAGCAGTAGTATTAAAAACATATCGTAGTTTTGGTTGTGGAGATGTGACGTTACTATGCTGTAGCAAGTTTATGTAATTGTGTTGCAGCCCTGCAGAGATGGAGTATAAAGCTGGGTTCACTGTTCATCGCATTTGATTGTAACTCACTGGTGATGTAAGTGGCAGCTGGTTTTGACCTCTTTGATCAAAGCGCGCTAATACAGCTGTCTTGTGCAACCTCTGTCCACCCACAAAGRTAGCCCTTTGTAGCAGAGACATGCCAAAGACAACTGCAGTGCAGTTGAGGATCTCTGAGGATGGGGCTGGAACTGCCATGCTCTAAGCACAGAGTGCTGTGTTATAGTATAGCCCAGCCCCAAACTAGCTGAATAGCTTTTTAAAAGGTGGTGCTAATCCAGTTCAGTAACTGTGATTTAAAGTTTGAAATGTTATCTAAACAAAAGTGTTAAAATGAATATTTAGCTCATCTTTAATATCTTGTTTTCTGTGATTTAAAGATGAATGGGAAAGGATACATCTGGGTGTATGCATTCRTGCATGTATATTAACGTGGAAGAAACCGTAGATGTACTCTTTTTATTCCTTTAGGTTGCATCAAGGTACATTTTCAAGACACTGAAAACTCAGGGTCGATTCCTCTGTTTGGTCAGATTCTCTTGAAGCTTGTTCTAATAATAATAGACGCTTGCCTTAATTTAACAGATAACTTGAAATCACAGCAGCTATGAGAAAAGAGCAATTGTGGATTTTTAAACGCTTGCCACAAAAGCCATGTCTTTATCTACTGTCAGTTTAGCGTGTGCTCTAGTAAGCTACCTTGAACTCTTCATATTTCTGTCTCCAAGTATTGCTTGCTGCTCACTGTAGGCTACAGACCTTTTTATGTAATGTATGGTATGTAGGAGTCTTTCTCTGGGAAGCTGACATTCTACTGGCCAGAGAAAGAGATTTTTTTTTTCTTCTTGGAAAATTTCCATCTGATAATCCAATATCTGTTCTCAGTAATGATAGGCTGTTTTGTGTTGCAGTGTGAATTACGGATAGTGAGATTTGTCCTGCTCTCCTTTGCTTGCTCCCTCTCATTTGCTCCCTCTGTTTTTTGAAACATGAGATAGGTGCAGCTGAAAGACTTAGGGAACAGAATCTCCTCTGACATATACAAACTAGAGCTCTTTGCTTCCTCTGCTGGTGATATTGTTTACCAAAAAAAGAAAAAAAAGCAAATGTATCAAGCAGACTCAAAAGAACAATAACAGATAGCTGTAACTTTAAACACTTAGTAAGGTAAAATAAACAGTGGACCCCTTTTCCATTGCCTGTATAGCTCTCTGACCTATTTAAGTTGACCTTCCAAATGTCTGCCTCTTTAAAGACCTGATCTGATCTTGTTACCAGAAATAGCTGCTAAGATGCTGGCTGGAAGAGTCTCCTCTAACATAAATTTGTATCAGCTATTGTTGGGCTTTATGGTTATGCACTTACCACTCATTCTGAACATCTGGATTCAAAGTGAAAATGAATTTGACTCATTTTGCCCTTCTCATGAGAGGGAGTAAACAAAACGGCGAAAATTACAGAAGACAAAAGCTTGTAAATTGGGGCAAGCTCAAGGAGAAGTAGCAATACCCCCTCTTTTGTATGGAGAGAGGAGGAAGTTTGAAGAACTTGGTAAAATCTGTAACTCCTCAGCCATCTGCAGCCCCTGCACTAAGGAGAGTACTACTGCTCCTTAGCCTTTCTCCAGTCAGGACTATTCATAAGTGGTAGGGTCAACCCTGTGCCCTTTACTGRTCACAGTCCTTTACCCTGCTCTTTGAAGGAAAGGTGAAGTAAACAGCATTTAACTCAAGGAGCCCGACTGTTCCCTTCAGGAACTTTCTGATTGCTGCTCTGCCAATGCAGATGTCATACCAAAGCTGCTCCCTTGAAGCCTCTTGCTATGTGGAGTAGTTGATGTGGCTCTGAGAGGTGACTGCAGAGCCAGAGCGTTTCCAGGGTGTATTCCCAAATAATGTGCAAGTGATTTCCTTATGAAAGAAGGAAGCATGTACCCTTGTTTCTTTTTCTCTATTACAAAACAATCATAATGCTAGAAAGGTCTTTTGAAAAGAACTGTAGAGGTAGGTGGTGGATCAGGCTCTGATTTGGAGACAGGCTCAGTGTTGCCGCTAGATGACAATGCAGTTTTTGAATAAGTTTTTCCAGATATGTATGTCAGTTAAATCAAGTTCTATATTAAGAGCAACATTGAAGCCCCTCACTTCAAGAACACCAAGTGAGAGGGAAAATAAAAGTACCAGTGCAGGAAGAGAAATAAATGGAAGATGCAAAGAGCTGRTAGAAAGCACATCTTTAATAGTAGGTGTTACGTACGCTGTTCTAAGAAAAGTATTCTTCTTCAAATGGTTTGCTTTCCTACATGACCTCCTTTCCCTAGCAAAGAATAAAGATTAAGAACCCATCCCTCTCTTTCTCTGTGCACAACATTTAGTATTGGCTGGCTAGTGTTTAGCAAATAGCAACGTGGCACAGATCGCATACCAGTACTGGTTTGGAAAAGTGCTGCGCTTGGTCTGGAAGAATGGTTTAAAATGCAGGAAAGACCAGTAGCAGTGAACATCACATTATTGCTGAGTGTGGGTTATTTTTCTTTTCTTTATGATAACTGCTTCTGCTAGAAATTCTAATGTATGGAGAAGCATTAAAAATTCAACTTTTACAGATCCTTGTTTTTACTTTCTCATTTGGAGAGGATGAAATCTGTTCTGTGTGGAATGATTTCTCCTGCATATCTGCTTTGCTCACCCCTTTTCTGCCATCATAATTTTAAAAAAGTGAGAGTAAACTTCAGAAAAGTCAGAATTCCTAAAGATCACTATGCACGTTTTTTGTCCAAGGGCCTAAACTAAACTTGGAAGGTGTATGAACACTTAGAATTCTATGCTGTGTATAGTGTTTAAAGAGTGAGTAAGGATGGTCTGTAATTTAGGAAAATAGAGCTAGAAAGAAATCAGCAATATTTTATCAGCTTAATCTCAAAAAAAAAGTTAGAAACTGCTATTATGTAGAAACTTGGCTTATCTCATGGTGTGGAAGGTACTTGTATGAATAACAAACACTGTGCCTAYGTTTTCTTTTTTTTTTTCTTTTTTTACCCCTAATGAGTACAACATTTGTATCCAGATATCCTGCCATGATACAGTACAATATTTATACTCTTAGTGCTCTACCATGGTGGCAAAACAACACAGTCCTTGGGAAAAGATTACTTAAACCACCCACATGCACACAAAAAGAATGTTTGCCACTTTTGCATATGTGTATATTGAAATTTCAGGAATGTTCACTTCAAAGATACTCAGCAGGTATCTATTTTAGCCTGCAGAGTATTTGCAAGCCAGTAATTCAGGTGTTCTGTTATATAACAATAACAAGAAAATATTATTCTAGATGATAATTGCAAGAGGAAAATAAGGTATAAATATAATACTAATGGCTTGTAGTGACAGACTTCAGAATGATTTTTAAAGCCATATCTTTCCTCTAAGATTAGAGAGAATGAAACTGGTCTGCATTTCAATTCAGGATGACCAACAGCAAGGTGGACAGAGTATTGTGGGTTTTACGCTAATTTTATACTAATAAATGAACTGATAACTTTTTTTTCCCTACCCCCTCCTCCAAAGCAGGGCTGTGGTGTGTGGTTTTGTTTGTGTTCATTTTTTAACATTCTGCATAAACTGAGTGTTCACTGGAAGTGGGGAGAGGGGACCAGACCTAAAAATTGRCCAAACCAGGAAGCGGACGGTGAGATTGGCTAGCTTTATAGTTGGAGGTTGGAGGCAGGTAAAGAATTTTTCTTTAGACTTTTTTTTTTTTTTGTCCAAATCTTATGACCTATTTTATCACCTTATGAACTAGCCAGTCTTCACAAATTGTGCTATATGCACAGCCACATCCTGGATAGACCAAGTTAACCCCCTCATCAGACTTTAACCTGAACTTTTATGATAAATATAGCTCAAACTTTTTTTTTTTTTCTGTAGACTTTGCTTCCTCTGGAGCTTTCCTGTGTTTGTGAATCACTTTTCTGAGTTTCTCTTGCATGAGCTGGGCAGCAAGACTCCTGTGTGCATGAGTGCTCAGAGTGGTCTTTGCCTGTAGGATTGGTATCTGACATGGCAATTGGATGCTGGCTTTGCTCCATTTCTGCACTATCTAAATGCAGAAATGCTTTCACCCTACCTTGGCTTCCACTGCAATTCCTACTGCAACCTCTACTAAAATGCTTTTGCTATATTGAAAAGATGAACTGGGTCCTTGGGGGTAAACTGTCTTTGTTCTGCTGTAGCCAAGAACTGTGTGACTTCTTTCTTCTCTGGTCTGAATGTGTACTTGCTGCCCTTATGAAGCACCCGCTTCAAGTTTTGAGACACCAGCTAAAAATGCTTTTGTCAACTTGTAGACCCTAAGGTTTTTTAATGGACAAGAGCCCTTGTGAAGGGCACGAACTCAAATTAAAATGTGCAAGGAGCACCCCAAAAACATGCAGTTTGGAGAACAGAGGAGGAGGAGCAGGGCTAGTCTCCCTGTAGGGGGTCTGTGTTCTTTCACTGTTCCAGAAATGGAGCAGTAGCTCTGCAGAGAAAAAACAAGTGCTACATGCCCATTTGTTTCTGCTTCTCCATTTGTGTGGCATTGAAGAAAAAAATGAGAAGTCATTCAAAGTGGTTATATATAGCTTTATGCATGGCAGATGAGCTGTAAGATGCATGACAAAAGCAGTCAAAAGCCACTATTAATACATAATTTCACCAAAATCCACTGCCTACGCTGTTGCTGTATTGATTTAAAATAGTAACCCCTCTTTATGTTGTTACCTGCACAGCAAGGGCAAGCACGTAACCAATAGTTTTAACTTCTTTTGTGGTAGTAACTGTTGGCTAGACTGTGTAATTTCCCACAGGGCCTCACACAGTGGTCCAAAAGATGAGTTAGTTTGATTTATTCTGGGCTTGGTCCAGAAATGGAAATTTGAATTTAATTATAATATTGCTTGGCCAATATTATTTAAAAAGAATCATGATTTTTTTAAATGCTAAATATGAAACAGGCAAGATTTGTCCGTCACACATACTTTTCTAGGAGGAAGAAAAATGAAGATTACATTAGAGTGGAGGAAAGAAACAGACCTTTGGGTGTGCTCCAGTTCCTGCCAGTGGGAGAAATGTGTTTGTTTTAGCATGACATAGAATAGATGTAAACATTTCTCTTTAAACCTCCCTGTGTGGCCACCTCACAGTTGTTGTTCAGGATAATGAAAGCCACTGACTTAAGTGGTTATGGAATCAACCTAATGTACCCTTAGGGGAGAGGGAAAAGGTATCTATTTTTAGGTGCTTAAGGGCTTGCTCATGGGATATGGAGATGAAAGAATTAACCATAAAAATGGTACTGTGCTGATTTGTGGGGAAAATCCATGTGGCCAGTTCATGACTACAATTTCTGCGTGCTCCTTGGCCTCTGAGAATTAGAGCTCACCGCACGTGGTGGCAGTTCGCCAACCAGGTGGCAGCYGAAGAATCAGACGACAACCAAATCCATCTTGGAGTTCCACTTCAGGCAAAGCGTGTTAGATGCGTTTTGCCTCTACCTGTGTGTGAGTGTTGCCCTCCTTCAGAGTTGGAYTGTCAGAGCAAGAATCGTTGGAGCAAAACCACGGAGCAACCCCGAAGAGGTGCCGAGGAAGCAGCCTGATGCTGCTGGGCTGCGCTYGCAGCCGGCGCTTGGCTGCGGAGCGTTTACGTCTGCTCTGGAAGTACTCTTGCAGGTAATAAGTCAAAGACCCTCGTGACAAAAAGCCCCAAGGCTTTTTTGTTTAGAAAATATTTATTAAGAACCATAGAAAACGCCCCACACCAAGTAAATACCAGTGAGTATTTAATGGCTTTCTAAGTAAGTGCATGCTTTTCAATGGTATTTATTAATGTGCTTTCCTCCTCCTTCCCCCCCCCCCCCCCGACTGTTTCTAGTACAAATATTTCTCATGAAACCCTCATGCATTTCCAGTGAAAAGTTTAATACTGACAGGTAGTCACAAATAATCTTAAAGGTTTATATGTAAACTGGAAAACAATAACAAAAACAACTCTCAACCACTTTCAATCTTAAGAAAAATAACTTGTCTAAGGATTTCCACCGTGGTGAAGTGATCAACCAAATCTTAGTAGTTGCATCTTGGAACACTTACTTGGTTTTATTACATTATAGTGGAAAGCAGAGGCAATAGTTCAGATCTTAGTTTTTTATAGAGCAACTGTGGCATTTGAATTTCCCCCCTGCTGAACCTGAACAAAGATTTTTCCTAACCATAGCACAGCTCTAGCTCAGACTGTCTTCCCCAAGCCCTCTGATTGTCCCAGTGAACACACCAAAGTTTCTGGTGAAGCTCTTGACCATTTGTTTCTGGTAGGAAGTTTACATAACTGAGTACAATGAGAACAAAATAAATGATCTGCAAATATTATTTCCYTTTCCTTACTCTTCCCTCTTCCTTTCTGCCCTTCTCCTCCCTATATTAAGGCCAAGGGACTTCTGTCCAGGAATTTATTGCATAAACAAATATAGCTATAAACTCTTAAATTTTAAAGCATTATCTAGTTTGTTTTATTTTCTGAGATAACTTTGGCCAGACTTCTCCAGTATAAATAGTGCTGCCTGCAAGACAGAATTTCCAGGCTCTTGATTCATCTAAAAATTCCTCCCTATTTAGTAAACTGTCATGTCAGTGTAGATTCTTCTTTGAAGCAGTTTAGACCACCCCAAGCAGTAGTTGACCATTTAGCTCCAAACACGTCAACCTCTTACCACTTTAGAGGAAGAAGGATCTGCCCTTTCTCCTAGCTCTGAGTTTTGTAAGCCTGGATTTTCATCTCCTCTTGGGAAGATGGGTGTGGATCTACGGCACAGCTCCACTTTCAGCCTGTTCCTCTTCCGCTGTCCTCTCATTTGCTTGTCAGTACTGGGAGGAGAAAAGGCAAGTTGGAGACTCAGTGAGGACAGCAATCTCTTTCTCCTTGTGCCAGTTATTAATTGTTGGTGCTGCTGGACTTGGTGTTGGGAAAACTGGGAGCTCCAAATACTCCCCAGAGAATTTCTGAGCAGGGCTAAGTGCAAGACCCTAAAATTTATCTCAGGCAACCCTTTTTGGGGTGTGCTTTTGGACTTGCGTTTTCCATCTCTGCAATTTAATTTCTTTAGCATCCTAGGTTTGCTGGGGAAAAACTTAATGAGAAGATATGCGAAGGAGCTCTGGTTCAGTTGTAAAAATATAAATTTGGGATGTTTTCAGTTGCTGAGGAGACGAATAGTCTTTCAGCTAGTTTTCAGAAGTAATAAACTTAAAGACAGGAAATACACATTTTTTAAGATTGAGCGCACCTAATTATTTCCCAGCCTGGAATGCTTTTCTAGCATATTGCTAAAATGTAGCAYTAACCCTTGAAACTCCAGGCCCTGATGAGCTTCATGATGCTGGCTCCTGCTGGCACACATTGGGCGTTTTGTGAAAGAGCTGCAAGGCTTTTTCTCAGGAGTGGGCTGGATTTCTAGTAACAGCATTTGCACTGAATGCCATCCCCCCTTTTTCCCCTTACCTCCCTCCCACTCCCCTAAGAATTCAAGCAGGGGATTTCCTTCCTTCCTCCTCCTCCACCCATGTTACTTTCTCATTAACTATTAGCAACAAGAGAGAGGTGGAATTGGCATGACACACTGGGTCATACATACACCCAGTCCACACCATTTTGCTTTGAAAGTGTGCATTTGATTGATGTGATTATGGTCCCAATATGCTGAAGATCAAAAGCAGTTTATGAGTATACTTACATAGCAAATGAATCTAGGACTAGAAAATTTAAACCCAGAATAAATGACTAACATGATTAGTTACGTGATTTTTTTGTTCTTTGATTTGTAGTGTGTGTTTTGCTGTGGTGGCATAGGAGCAGTTTGGAATGATGATGTGTTCCACAGCCAGGCATTAACATTCAGATAATAYACAAGGGAGCTGTTATTTAAAAAACAGAAAAGGTTTGGCGAAGTGTGAGCTCYTGGTAAGAAGCAAGAATGATTCACCTAATGCTGTGCACAAAGGCCTTCATTAAGGTGAAGTGCGTAAGTAAGCTAGGGTTGTTTGAGAAACATAGTAAGCAAGGTACTGAGACACCAGGGGGTACTCATGCATGGGTGAACCTGGCCACAAGAGTCGCATTTGACTTGCTATGCACAGAGGTTTATTGCTGCTGTGTTTGTGATGGATATGGTCTGTGTTGGGGAGGGGGAACAAATCCTCTGGCAGGATGTGGAAGTGGCTAAAGTTTCAATGTCATGATTCATTTTCCAAGTGATTGGCCAAAGAGGCATGTGTGTGRTGGGAAACTTGTGATGAGAAATGCTCCTCTTACTATCAAGAAATGATAGGAGATGAAAGAAACCATCATCTGAATTTTAAAGTTCAGAAAACCTGAACCAGCTCTTATTAACTGAAGATTCTGAAATCTCCAAGAGTTTATTCTTGTGAATGTGAGCTTGCATCTAGTTTCCAGTGAAATATTTCACATTTTTTCAAAATGTAGAAGACTTTGACTGTGCTCTGGTCTCACATAGCACTCACTGCTCATGTAGCTGGATGTGACTGGAGACATCTTGGTGAGGCTGGTAAGTCTGGCAGCCTTGATTCAGGGCAAGAGTTGCAAGGTGAGAGCTGCACCAGACTGACAGGTTTGACACAAGCTCTTCTGGATGGAAGTATGTAATATGTCTACAACTTACAATGAAGTGAAAGTCAGTTATGAAAAATAAATTCCTAGGCCACAAGCTGCAAGTGGGAAGAAAAAATGCTACTGAAGCATGGTTTTCAGGGTTCTAATGCCCTTACCATACTCACACCCCTAAGACAAAATCCGATGTGGTGCTTAAGCGGAAAGGGTACATGAAGTGACCCCAAAGGCTTCATCTGTTGATCAAAACACCAGGCCAAGCAGCATTTCTGTTGTTTTTCTCTGGATACTGAGCAATTTCCATGATGATCAGTCCATTGGATCTGTTGCTGCCTTCACCCTTTGCTTGAGAGATGGCCTGTGGTTTTGTGGGTGTTGCACATGCACGTGGGCAACAGTTGTGCTGTTCCTATAGCTGGCTGTAGCTCACCTTCCCTAGCCAAGCACCTGGTGTGTTTTCTGTGTTGTCACACTTGTGTTCCTGTAGATAGTGCTGTGCTCACAAAGAGCACTGTATTGTACATGTTATCCTGCATTTAGTCTCTGGGATTAATAAGCACTTCTYCTGTTAAGTAAACGTAGCTTGTCTAGCAAGACGTTCTTTCTAAGGCAGTGCTAAGTACCTTTTGTGTGTGTGTGTGTAATGAAAGGATGATAAAGGGAATTCAAGAGAATATATGAACAAATGAGAAATACTATTGAGATTAGAGAAGTAAAATCAGGCGTTTCTTTGTCTTTGGGCAGTGCTAAAACAAAATTATACCCCACGGATGTGTGTGTGTTTGCATTGGTATGTTTATTTGCTCTCAAGTCCCCCACTGTCTGGAAGTTCTTGGACTTTGATATTATCCTCCTACAAGGTACTAGACAAYGAAAGCATCTTGGACTTTCAAAATGTAGCTCTGAGAAACTTACTGGATACAAACAAGCTGTTGCTTATCATGCTGCCCTATCTGAGAGAACAGGATGCTTGCAACATCTGGCTTTTCTGTTCCGTCCCAGTCCTCCCACTCTAAAACCAATGCACATCACATCAGGTGGCTTTCAAAATGATGAATTCTTCACTAGATCCTCTTTTCATTGCCTCATATGATGTGACTTCTGAAAACCCTTTAAAACGGATATTTAAAGGCTGGCAATACTGTAGTATGTAAACAGAGATGTATAAAGTTATTAATAAATTTGAGAACTGGAGCTGTTGTAAGGCAGCAGATACACTGTTGTATGTTAGAYGGAAAGCTGTTCTGCAAACAGAAATTGTGTTGATATGTACTAGGACTATTAATTACACGTTTGATTCAGAAATGCACAAAGCACCACTTGTGTGTGTCTTCAGTAAAGTTCACGCGGAAAAACTGAATCATCCAAGTCATATGAATGATGCACACTATTAGGCTGTTGTTTTCCTCAGCAGACAGCTGCTAATCTCTTTTCCTGTATTCATGGGGCAGTGGGTAAGAAAGGGAAAAGGGCAAGGAGCCTTAGTGAAGTGGGGAAACCCTCTTGGTTCATATGTGCAAGCTTTGTGATTTTTTGAGCGAACTCTAGATCTGTGGTAAGTTAAAACTACGTTCAGATGATTCAAGAGGAAATATATTACAACTGAGTTAAAAAGTGTAATTATTTTACAATAATGATGCTTCATGTTTCTTCCCCCCCCACCTCCCCTCCCCAAGATAGGGTTTGCTTACTGTGCAGCTTAGTGTAAGGCTTCGAGCACTGCTCCGTGGGGAAGCCCTGGGAGCTGCGCTGGGGCTCCTTCAGGCTGGATGGATCATATGCTTCCTTCTTCCTTCTCAAAATCAGGAGGGGACTTATAAGACTTGGTTCCTCTCAGCTACTAGCCAAAAACCAGTAACTTACCTCTAATGTCGTCTTTGTCATAGACTTAATACTTATTTTACAAGTTTACCTACAGAAGCTCAATACTAGCGAGGGATTGTTTAATGTTAGAAAAATTCCCAGCTAATATGAGATGATCATGCTATTGGAGTGAAACAAAAAATACAGGTGACAGGGGTTTTGTTGGGGGGGAGGGAATGRGGAGAAGGAAAGGCAGCAGACTTGCAGAACACACCTCTATACGCTCTTTCTGCAGCTAAAATGGTGTGGCTAGTTCATTTGTTTTATTCTCTCCATTTGCTTTACAGGACTGTTTCTGCTTGGATCTGGACTTCAATGTTTCATGCTTATTTTTCATTTGCCTTCACATGGCAAATAAGTGAATTGGTTTTTATGGCCTATTCCATTCTTCCACTCTATCCTATCTGTTTATATGATACATTCTTTATAACATGCCATTTCCTACAGAGTTCTGAGCCCAGTGGATCCATGATTTTAGTTGGCCTCTAGGCACTTTCATATTAAATAGTAGTAATAATATGATCAAAAGACTGAAAGGGCAACAGCAAGTGCTTTGATTTCTAGTGGAGTAAAGTAAGCAAAGTTTTTTTTTCAGAAATCTTATTGTTGGCTTAAATGATTGATTTCCCCCCCACACACACACACAAAAGCAGAAAAGAGGTGCAAAAACAGGTATTCAAATTCTCTCCTGAGTTTATACCAAGCTCCACGTATCTATACCGGTATGAATAATATTCTACCTGAGAAMTGATGATAAATTGCTGATATTTCTGACTGAAACAGAACAGCATAAAGGGTAGGGGCTCTCGTTCTCAACAGATTTTTGCTGACTGTCATTTTAGAGAGTGGCATTGCCCACTGCATAACCAGGAGTGCACAGCAGATAATCCTAATGAGCGGATGACAGCTCCTTAGTCCTCCTTTGTTTGGACGACATTGGCCTTTGAGGAGAGATTAAACAAAATGACGTTGCATAGTCTTGAGGAAAGATGACTGAATTGGTGTCATAAGAATATATATGATAGATCGCTATATATATATATATATATATATATAAAAATCTTCTTTCCCTCCCCCTCCCGGGCAAGAAATAATAAGCTTAAATTATGGCAATAGAGTTTTTAGTAGTAGAAAAATCTATCTAATGGCAATGGGAGTTGAGCACTGGCTTAGACTGCTTAAGGAAGTTATGGATCTCCATTATTTGAYGTCTTTAAAAACAAGTTAGACAACTATCTGTCAAAAATAGCCCAAGTATAATTGATTCTGCTGGGAGGAACAGACTTAATGATCCCTTGAAGTCTTTTTTTCCACCCTTATGACTCTTCAGGGATGTGAGTAGGGCCTATATAATTGTATCTTGGTAAAGTTCATCAAGTTCTTTCAGGTCCATCTGGATAAAAACAACCCTATGCGCTTCAAATTTCTGTAACTATAAAGATGTTTTCAGGTTTAAAGGAGCCTTCGGCAATGGAGTAAATGTATGAGATGATTCAACTCAGCAGCACCATGTAGGAAAAAAGAGCAGCAAGAAATTGCATTCAAAATCAATCCTTTTGCAATTTTACACTTATCTAGAATAAAAACATCTTCTGCGATTACCTCTGTCTTTGCTTCAGTAAAAACATCTGCAGAACCTTGGAAAAAACATAGCTATTTCTTCTGAGGAAAATACTTTTTTTTTCCCTCTAAATGAAAGGAAATACTAGAGATGGCTTTGTATTTCTTGTTCTTCAACTGAGATCAGAATGATACCTCAATACCTTAGTCTTTATAAACCACACCAGCATGGCTACCAAATCTACTCTCTTACATCACTTCCTTTGAAGCAATAGAGTGAAAGAACCCTCCCCGCTCCCATTACTATTTTGATTCCGAAATTTTAAAAAGGAAAATAATTTGTGGGCAGACAAAAACCAACCTCAGCAGTTAGGGAAGTATCTTTTTCTACAGATATTAATCTCCTTGTTAAAATAAATTGAGAAATAAAAAAGTACACACACTCGTGTTTGTTAATGAGTTAGTTGGCCCAGAGATAAAGACTGTTTGAGGAAACACAGTGACAGAATTACATTGCAAAAAGAATTCCCCATACAGTGCAAGTCATCAGAGGCCAGGCTCTCCAGAAAGCAGCAGAAAGTGCCCTGAATGGTTTGGCATATTAAGACTGTAAAAAGCTCCGAAGAGGAGGAAGTGAAAGAAGGATGGCAATAGCCTCCTGAAAGCAGTCTGAGAGATGTGGGACTTCATTTGCACATGTGTACAACAGCCCTTGATAGCAGAAAGTATGACTGGAAGTGGGATAGACTCTATCTTTTTGACCACTCTAAAGACTGAGCCATCTGCTTTTCCATATCAACACTAAACACTGCCTGGCTGTCTGTCTTTTATCTGCTCTATAGACTGCTAATTCTTTCCATAAGTAACACATGCTTCTTCAGGCCTGTCACTATTATCCTCTTTAGGATTCACATGTGAAGGTRGTAGTTATTTTAAGAAGCAATAGCTGAGTTTGTGCATTAGATATGTTCTTGGAGAAGCTTTCGTAAAATCCATTTATACGCAATTAAAGCAYTTGGAATATGTGAAGTGCCATATTAATGATAAGTACTAATTACAATGCAAATAAATGGAAATATTTTAATTAGGGCAATTTCAACATCACTTGTGCTGTAGAAAATAGACTATATAAAAATATTAAATAGGTAATTTRTTTGTGGGAGCAGCCTGTGATTAAGGAGTTATGTTTTAATTTTGAGAGGGGRTAATAAYATACAGAACAAAGYGGCAATAGTAGAGAATAATAATTTRATATACTAAAAATCAGTAATGTCTGTTGTTCAAGGTATGCAGAAACCTACAAATGAGGTGGCTGCGGTGTCTGTTCTCTGCTTGAGCCACATTGCAGCTCAGAGCATCCTGGGGATGCTCTTATATGCTGGCTKAAAAGTGGCAACTTGCCTAGCTGGAGCTATCTGAATCTATCTACATTCCTATGGTGCTATAGTGACTTTGTGCGAGAAGTAACCACTAGTTTTCTGCCAGGACTCTTTTGTTCTTGCAAAATCTTTTTCTTGGAGGATCTGTCAACTTTCTGATTCGGAGTAACAGAGAGTGGRTGGAGAACTTGCCACAAGGCCTTTGAATTAACTTTTTGCCTTTTTGTAGAAAAAGCATGTCAAACATTGCTAGGTCATTTTGTATCTACATTATAGTCACTTTAACATGTGTGTACAGTTGTGTGCAAGGTCAATAGAATTAAGCAGCAGGATCAATGTATTGTATTATAATATAATGCTCCAGGACTCTGGAGAGTTAAAGCTAGATCTTTCCCTTCCTTGAACGTGGCTGCACATTGTACCTCTGCTTCCCTTGGAAAGCAGAACCAGGTACCTCTGCTGTGCGGAACAGAGCACGATATCAGAAYATTATTATTGACACATGTGTGTTTGTCACCTTTGACACCGTACTACCATATCCTGGCAATGTAAGTGATGAACACTTGATGGACTATAGGAATATGTTAAAGAAATTGTCTTGTCTTTTTGGTTCCAATGSCAGTACTTGTTTATAGTGAAATGTGTCTGGGTTCAATTAATCTCCAGTTGAAAACTCGGAGATGCAACAGTTTACCCACGGTTTATCAGCACAGAGTTCCTCAGTTTATTTTCTGCCAGTTAGTCAAAACACTCTGTTTAGTATATGAACAAAATGCTAAGGTTGTTGCAAAGTAAACCTCCCAGTTTTATTTCCTAGCTTCCATGRGATTTGCTTCAGCTTTATGSAATCATTTKTGTGTRTGCGTGTGTGTGTGTGCATGTGTTTGTAWGTAKATACATACTCATGCGCTTTTGAGCTATCCCCATGTTTAAACTTTTCTTATCCTATAAGATTTATCAGAGAAGGGGATTTACTTGCTTGACTTGTCGGCTCCATTTTTCAGAATCATGGTGTCACCTTTGCTACCACCCRTCCCAAAAAGCTTAGACTTGTAAACTATAGTCCAGCCCAGGTCTGCCAGCTGCCACRTTTCCCTGCGCACACAGCAAGTCCTTACCTAGAAAGAGAATAAAACCAGGCTTAAGTAAAAACACTCCTAATGATGCAGCTCATGTGCAAGTTGCTACTTTATAGCTATATGAAAAGGTATATTTCTCTTAGGCTTTTGTTTCTTTAAACTATTTGAAGATACGCAGCAATAAATTTTCAGAATCATTTGGATTATAGCATTTATTGAAAATCTTAAAAATATTTTAATTTCTGTTCACTGCTGTTTACACAAAGTTGAGTGCAAAACATCTCRTTAATCATTGCTATTCTTTTTCTAGCATAAGAGTCATGCTCCAAGTACAGCTGTATCTGTCTCTGCCTTTAAAAAGGGGTCAAATTGACATTTAGAGCTGTGCTTTGAAAAAACTGTTGTGACCTTATGACCTTTCTAAAACTGATATTCCTTGCTTTTTTAAATAGGGACTTTCACTTGAAGGAATTTACAGATTTTCCTCTTGAGCCTTCACACTTAGATCCTGGCTTCTTTCCAGATTGTAGAAATTAGATTTGTAATTGCCTTATTTACAATGTATGCTTTCTCCCTACCCCGTTTGCTTAACTTGACAGATTGTAGACTATCAGGCACCACTTAAACATTTTTTAAAAAGGTTTATTTTAATTCCTTTTGTAGTAAAGACTCATTAATCCTCTGAAGAAACACAGAGCAGATTTAATAGAAATAGTGAATTATGCTGGATTAAAATTGTTATATCAGAGACTGAGTCAAATTATGGTATTACAAGAACAGGAGAAACTAGATGGAGCTATGTTCAGTTTTATTAGCAAAGAATTTAACCTAACATTTTTTTTCCATTAATATTTAGACTTAGATAAAAACTGGATAAAACAATGATCTGAATTTCCCTTCCAAGCTTAAAACAAGTCTCAAACGTGGCAAATATTTTAGTAAAGGAAAAAAAAATCACTGGCCAACCAGTTTCTGGCTTGAGAGCTCCTTTTGCTTTTATTTTGGAGGGGGGAGGGGGAAGAGGAGGACATCAGTCTCTGCCTCTTTGATACTTGAATAGCACTGGGAATCAAAGCTGGAGTATGAGCAGGGACACTCATCAGAAAGACTTGTGCAACCAGAGCATGTTCAAACCTTTTTCTGCCAGGCATACATTTTGCCATCATCTGTGCCTTCTGCCTTCTCACTGCCAGAAATGGCTCCTCATCAGTACATTGCTCTTTCCAATGACCCTACTAGGAGTTGCAGCCTTTTCTTTAGGAAGAAGTATTCAGTGGGTGAGAGAGAGTCTAGCCCAGAGTTTGAGTGATTACTCTGTTTCAAGGCACCATCGTTCTCCTGGTGTCTGTGGCTCTCCGCTAGACTGCGAGCACACTGTGGGAAGTGGCTGGAGTAACTGCCAGGCTCTGCTTCCCGAGAGCCCTGGGACAAAGCTGGTGGAGGAGCAATGATCTCTTCTCCTTGCCATCCTACGCACTGGACAGTGGCTGGATAAGCCCGAGTGTCTGCCTGGTTATTCTGCAATTTTTGATGAGATGTTGTGCCCAACAGCCCTGGGTGTTGCTGAAGATCCACTAAGAGGTTTGTAGATTAGTGCAAAGAGGAGGATACACTATGCCAAAGCATGTTCCAGGTCTGCTGAGTCCATCCACACCAGCACTGACGCTATGTGAGGCAAGAGCAGACGCACTGTTGATCCTGACAGCTGCTGACTTCCATGAGATCAGCACAAAGTGACTTCCCAGCCTTGGTACCCCAAGGCATTATGTTTGCTGTCCTGTACAGAAAATCTATCCCTAAGAAAGACTTTTTCTTCTCTTGGATGCACTGTCTCTATTGGTGCTTGCCTGCTGAAGCTTCCTTACTCTGGTTCACAGAGTATACCAGGGTATTAGAGGTCCAGCTGGAGATCTGCTGCTTCACTATAAACTGCAGCAGCTCATGTTTGTGACCCTGGCAAGCTCTAGATAAGTCTCTGCTGGTTTTGGCCAAGATGACAGCTTTAATGAAAGCATGTGGGTAGTGGCTACCAAATTGTATGTTACAACACATGCTCACATGATTTACTATAACTTTAATTCAAATGGAGCTTTGCAAATGGCTAGCCCTTATCTGGAATTTCAGACAATGTTTTGTTGCTCTATTCTTTATCGTTTTTTCCCCCCAATATTACAGTTTCTGTACAAGCAGAAGGCTTTGCAATCTGGTTGGGCAGGCAGGTGCACGGCTTTTATCTTTATGGCTCTGCTGTGAGAGAGCAAAATAATAACTATTTGACTAGCTCAGCTATTGAGGAGTTGTTGGTGGCTATCACTGACTGGGTTTGCTGGTCAGCTCAGCCCTCTCTTTGGTTTTATCACAAATAGATTGCAAAGAGGCTTTGAATCTTACAGATTAACTTGTTGTTTGTAATTGTCTGAGAAGCARCTCATGTATAAATGCCTGGTTTAGGGATTCTTCAGAAATTGTTTGCTTTCTTGTTGACTATTTGTTTTTCATGGTGTTTGACAGCCTAAATTGTGTGGATTTGCTTCTGCTCCCTGACAGAGACTTTTACAGTGGGAGAATGAAGATTTATTGTCCTTTCCAGATGAATACAGATATTCATACAAAACACAGATGTCCAATAAAAATCCATTCAAGATGATGATGATGAAAAAATGAACATAACTGTGTAAGCTGAGTAGGTCATCTTCTGTAAATCCAGAGCGTAGTAAGGCTTGTAGAATCCATTTAATTTAGGCCCTGGCCCTGTAAGCATTTGTCAATATGTGAATACACTTTGGAAACATTATTGACTTCTRGGGGTTTGCTCAAATTTATAAGATTAGTCTGAAGCCTTTGGAGGACCCAAAGTCATTCTGTCAAATCTCATCTGTTTTTAGTGTGATTACGAGTATTTTCAGGCTGTGGCCATATTTACACCTGAACATGCTTTGCATTTTATAGGAAGGGGAAGGGCGAACAGCAGTTAACTGGGGACTTGCAAGTTGTGAGTGCAGATGCCGTTTCTGCTGCAGCCTGCCTGTGTCACTTCCTCTCTCAGCGGTATGAAATGTAAGGTCACAGCAAGGAAAGTAATATTTCACTATCGTACTGCAGAGTATAAATACTTTCAAAACTGTGAAGCAGTCAAGAACTAGCCACTACTCTTTAGGTAGACCTGCATTCCTATTCAGAGTTGGATGACTGACATCCGACAATCAGAGWGCATGTAGCTTATTGCAGGGCTAGGCTAATAAAACCTGTTATAAATATCTTCCGACTTGCCATCAGGCATTTTGGCTTCATACATAAGCTAAAATGACCAATTAAAGACAGGTGTTGGAGCTGAATGACTGTTAAAACCACCCTAAGTAGACAAAGATGAATATTCTAGTAATTTTTTTGGAAGCGATTTAAAACAYGTATGTATTAAATATGATGGCAGTCAGCTGGTCATTTATAACTCCACTTCTTTATGATACATTCAACACCTATCAGCTGTGTTCTCTTAGTAGACASTGGGCAGAATAATGCTGCTCACTCCCACACCATCACTGTTACTGAACTGAGGAAAATGATGTTTCTTTAGGGGATATTTCCAGGGTTCCTTTATCATGTATGTATGTTTTATCTGAATTCATGTTTGAACTGATTCTGTGCCAGGGAATAATAATGTACAGCTGACCCATAATGGAAACCAAAATAACAAGAGAAGATCTTGAAGACAGAGAATGAGGACAGGAAATCTAATATATAGACTTCTATATATAGAAAACACCTCAAGGGTAAGCACATACTGTTTTGTATAAATACATTTAAAATGTGTTTTGTAGGCACATATTTTCAGTGTGTTGTCATGATCTGAAACATATGTAGACTCTGAAAAATTATGTGAAATATGCTGAGCCCTTGCCCATGTACATAAGTAAAAGTTATGTGCAACGTATGTGTGTGTAAATATTTAGCTGGAGGAACAGCCGCATGGGAAGGATTTCAGAATGATCCCCAAGCCAGGAAGCCACAAATTATAGGTCTGAAATTTACCATGCTGGCATGTCTACGTAAATAAAACTAACTGGAAAGATAGGAGGGAGGGAGGAAAAACGCATTTACAAATAGTGGTAGATTAGAGAAGAGGAAAAACGATAAGCTATTTTCTTGACTCTAATCAGAAGGCAAGAAGATTATGACAGGCAGAAGCTTGCAGACTTTGTCTAAAGAACTTCCTGGCTCTGTGTGTGAGTCTTGATTTCATTTATGTGTATGCTGCAATCAATGTTTTAAATATCCCCCTTCACAATAGTCATTATTTTAGTAGAAGCCGAGAGGGGACATGGTTGGATTTGTTTTTTCCCCCTTCCAGAAACATTACAGTTATCTAAGTGGCTCTTTATCTTTGCCAGGTCTTTAGGTTGGGATGATGTCATCTTCAGTATCTATCTAGTATCTACCATGATGAAGCCTTGATCCTGACTGAGGGTGTTGACTCTTTTAGGAATGCTGCACTGGGAAGCTGTCACAGGAAACCTGAATGTTTACTGCAGACTGCAACACTTCAGCTAGAGTAAATACAACTGATACTTGTAAAACCACTGAGACAACTACTAGTTGTCACAAGGCCTTATACAGGCATTGGTACGTCAGTCCTCTCCCAGTGTTCCCACCCTCAGTGTACGCCAGAGCAAACTCTTATTGCTTCTCCCTATTAAATCATCACACTTGCAGCTTAGCTGCAGCTGGGCTGCTGTGAGCTTGGAAAAAAAGTAGCTACCTGGAACAGCTGGTCACTTGCCAGATCCAGGTTCCCCGGAGCTGGAGGAAGAACAGCAGGTAAAATATAGTCCTTTAAATTGAAGAGTAGGAAAGAGAGATGTGTCTGTGGAAAGCATCATCCGTGTGTGTTTGGAGCTGTCTTTTCTTGCTGTTTCTCTGAAGAGAATTGCTGAGCAGAGGCAATCGTCTCTGATGTGGAGCATCCTGGAGTAATAAAGAAAGAAGGCTTGCACTCCATTTCAGTTCTAGGAGATCTATAGCATCACTGGCAAGAACGTAGCAAAACCTGCTGCTCCTCTGCATGCAGACTGTTGGGGCTTTGTCCATGTTCTCTGACTGACCAGCTTGGAGGAGCTTCCTCCTCCTTGGAAGAGGAGGAGAAGGGAAAATAYTATGTAAGTTGCAGAAACTCCCTTTTTATTTAACAGTGTTTGAAACTTTTAAACGGTGGGGGGAGGGGAACAAATGTTTTCCCTGGTCAGCATGTTTTGAAACTAAGATTGAACGCATAGGTTCACCTCTGTCACCTGGCTTCCCTGGAACTACAAAATGTTTACTCTGTAAATGCCTGGGTATGAAGGCCTGGGTCTAGGGAACTGTTTTTATTKGAGAAGAATCAGTTGATTTAGGGTGTCTAATTCTATTGTCGGGTTCTGCTGTAAGAAGATAGTAAGTGGATACTGCATAAAACTCTAAGGAAAATGATAGGCAAGAATATAGCTACATTAATATTATTATATGATGACTCCTAGGAACTGAAACATTGGAAGCACACGGATCAGAGGTGTTTTTGTGAGAGCCTACCTTCTGTTCTCATATCTAGCAAAAGGAGTTGACTCCTGTATAATTGTAGCTATGGCATCGTCATGAACTTTATTAACTTAAAATTTAATTTAACAGTAATTTAAGAGTCTGGTAGTTCATTCAGTTGTCCTCTGGTGGAAAGTTAAACTCTGCTATTATTGAARTGGATTGACCTTGACTGGGCTCTAAAAACAAATACTTGTTTTGCATGGTATGTGGGGACTCTGGTACCACAGCATGGTATCCTAAGTTCCCTATAGTTTTTAATGGGTTTATCTTTGCTCTTCACAATATTTCCATATACAGGAGAGAACAGCAGTTGCTTCCTCTGGGYGGATTGGGGAACTGAGATAGATGTAAGCCAAATTTGTTCGACACTGCAAAGCAAATTTGGGAATGGAAGTTGTAAATGAGTGCTCTTWCATGTAGCTGGACTATTTTCCCTGCTATCAATTTCTTAACCTCAGTTGCTGAGAGTCTTTCAGTAGCACATGGTGGTGATCACCAYCAATTATTTAGTCCTTGAAATGATCTCTGCTTAATTGGGTTCCTGTCYTTGCAGACTGTTAGTTCTGTCAACAGTTGTTTAACAGGAACTATGCAAATTTAAGTCTGCACATTATCACTGACAAAAAGTCTGGTTGGACATTCCTCTTTCCAGAATGGCTTTCAATTTTCTGTTAGATTTTTAAACATCSTTTGATCTGTTAGTGTGATTCCACTTTCTTTTTGTGGTAACAGAACTAGTCAGAATCTTATATCTGTTCAATCATCCTGGATTAGAAAGCCTACAGTCCTCCTTATTGGAGAAGAAGGAAAGAAATTGTTTGATTTGTGGTGCAGGAAAGTTCCAGCTTTCTGGTTTATAATGTTTCCATTGCATGCTCCATTGTATACAGAGTCATTTACTGTTTCTTCTCCTGAAGTAGAAGACTGAGTAGACAACTATAGCAGAGGGAATCTGTACTGGATTATAATCACTGAAACAAAGTTGATAACTTCCACAGATTTTGATATGGCCTTGCATGTGACACATCTTCCAAATATCTGCCTATTTATTTCCCCAAAGCTTTTTAGTTGTATATATTATTCCTTTTGAGTTTTCTTATATGTGATAGGGCAGGATTAGGAAAGGATGTTTAAATATCTAATCTGAATATCATTCAGACAATTTAGAACTAGTTGTAACTACTGCTTTCTTGAATATCTTGTATAACTGTAATCTCTAACTGAATRCTATTCTAGCATAATTGGCTTTTAACACGCTTGGTTAAATGGAGCTGATGTACTGCTCATGTACAAAAGCTAGATGTCCTGCTGGAGCCTGCGACTTGTCCTTATCTTGGCTTGAAGCATCAGAGGTTCAAGGGAGCCATCCATTGAACACTGAGCTCTCCATAGTGTGAGTAGTGCATGTGCACACAGATCCCTGCCATCTCCCTGCTCAGGGAGGTCACGCAGACAGCTGTCGTGTCCTGAGAGTAGCGTCCCTTAAAACAGCACTTGATCCAGCCATAACACAGTAGCTAGAACAGGACACGAGCTGTTGACAAAAATCTTCCATGATTCAGAGAGTAGTTAATAGTTAAACACTCTAAGGCTGGAGGAGGTTGGGTCAAATGCTGGTTTATATTTGTTATGTGGGGGTYAGGCTATAGAGAAAATGTTGAACTGCATTTGACTGTTTCTGGCAGACAGCCTAAGGGAAGAGGTAGAAAGACCTTTGTAAATTCACTGCTGTACAATGCATGCTTAATGTGTGCATGCAGACATAGTATTTATTAAACAAGTCGCTTTGCACAGCAGGGCGAGCAGGCATCTGTTCTGCATATGGCTGGGACACGGTGCGGCTTCTCGGCAGAGCATCACCCCTGCCCTGCTCTGCCCAGGCCTCCCAAACCCAGGAGCACAGCTGAGCTCTGCCACCTGCTGGGGTGTCCCCGGCCCCCGCAGGACAACGCGGAAGCTGCAAAGGGAGCAGGGGTTTCTCCCAAGCCCTGCCATCGGGGTGATGCTATTTATTGATTTTATTTCATCTTCCAGCTCAGGATTTCTGAGCGAGTGAACATCRACACTTAATCTATAGGGATTTTCCTTCTGAGGATCAACAAAGGATCCCAAGTATAAAGTCTATATTGGAGGAAAGACTTATAAAGAAGAAAGAAAACACCTTGGATAAAAATTTTAATTCCAGATGTCAGTTAACTGTAACAAAAGGGAGATTTGAGGGTCGCTAGAGGAAACACCAAAGAAAGGCTCAAATCTCTCATCTTTATTAGGCTAAACAAGTGTAGATCTATCACTGTAGAAACCATAAATGACTCCTTCACGAAATGATTAATAAGGCAACCCCTAAGAGGAGAGAGTTTTCAGGTGAGTCTAAGTAAAGCACAGGAGCATGGTACAAGACATAAGACCCAGTCCTCAGTAGGAATGCTAGTGACCTCAAATTCAGCAACCATGTAGTAATTTAAAAGAAAAAAAAAAACAAAAAGTGACTTTAAAAAAGTGAAACGATATGAGAATGTATGCAGAGAGGAAAAATAAGAGGAGCAGCTAAAAGAATAAACTATTTGAAATAGCATCAAAGTTGTTTAAACATGCTGATATTAGAAGTTAAGAGTAAATATTTACCACCTGCTAAAGAAGATTTAAAAAGCACTAATAAATAAATGAAAAGGCATGTTCAAACAGCAAATTGCAAGAGTTTATTAGAAATGACAAAGCATCCTTCCAAAGAGAGAAGTCACATCTAATGGAGTAAATTGGGGAAGAGGTCTGGTAAATAAAATTGTTAGTCAAAAAATAACATTTGATTTGACTGCTAAAATCATAAAAATGAACCAGGAAAAAAAAAAAACGAAGAGCAAAAACTTTCTCAAAGCATTATAAACAGAAACCAGAGAAAGATATYGATACAATTTGAGTTTAAAAGAAGTGCTAAGGGATGACAAGGCTACAAGAAAAAAATGTTGAATGAGCCTTTGTACTAAATGTTTCTAGAGTAGAACCTTTTTGTGTGGAAGAAATCTAAGGAATAGCCTGAAATACTTCTAAAATACCTTTTAAAACAAATAAGTAAAAAAGACTTATTTGTCTTTTTTACTTATCTTCAGCACTTGGCAATATTCATGCAGAATTCTAAAGCAACTGCAAAAAGGGAAATGCTGAATTATGTACTATAATATGTAATTTATTAGCTGAATTAGTTACCGGGTACCAAAGGAATAGAAAGTGACAAATTAATAACAAGGTGAATATGTACATATCAAAGTGAGAATAATCCTAGCTTGAAGAGAGAATTCTTTACAAATCTGGAATTCTTTGGTTAGGGGAGCAAACCCATACCGAAGGTGAATTAAGTTGATAGAGGATGTGGTGCCATAACTATGTTAGTTCAGACCAGGAAAAATTTGGAAGCAAATTTCATGATTTTTGCCACTTACTTTGCACTGGTGTGCATCACAGACTGATTTTGGATTGCATGAACTGAGAATCTTTTGAATGAAATTAAACTAGACGTGCTCRGGGAATGCATTGCTAACTGGTTTGAGACTAGACTAGGGTTTTTCCTTTGCAATGCGTGTGCATGTCAGACCCTTGACACCACCTATTTTGCTCTACAAAGTCACTCCTAGTGGCCTATAGCACTACTTCCTCAAGTCACATAACCACGGTGGACTTGCSCTATTGCCAAAAGCAGCTAGAGGCTGAGAGAAGAGTCTTTTGTGGGTTAACACCTAATTAAAAGATGGGAAACAGATCAGAAACAAGGTACAGAAAAAGGGAACCAGAGTTTCTGTACCTAAGGGTTCCTCAGTTTGAAAAAGAAGATTGAGAAGTAACGTGATAAAGGTGCCTACAGTCTGRCACAAAGATGGCGACAGAGCAATGATTATCTGCTTTTTTCATGCAAAGACTTATGTGCACCATTTGTGGAAAATTTTTTTATAAAAAAGAGCTGGCTGTAAATTTAAGTAAAAAGGAAGTACTCTTTCATACACGCTTCATAGTTAWATCGGGCTTGATTTTTCTAAATGTATGAATGAGCTGAAAAAGAAACTCAAGGAAGGAGAGGCTGCAGAGAGCTGTTATACAAGCTGAAGCTGATCCAAACTTTCTTCAGGCTGTTCCCAAACTGTGGAGAGCCAGAGGGTCCCAACAGCAGATGCTGGAGACAAGGTTTGGATTTACCTTTGCTGTGACCCAGTTCAGAGCATTGACTAAAAATTCCAGTTTTATTTCCTTTCCAAACCCAGCATTTAWGTAATTSAGGGRAAAATAAATAAATAAAATAAAAAAGTAAGAGATCTGTTTTCTCCAGCTACGTTATCAAAGATGTGTGTGCTTCACTGCTCCGTGCCCTTGGGACACCTGGCTAATCCACGCAGCAGTCGTGGCCCAAGCACTCTAGAAAGTGTTGAGGATGAAACCWTCACTGTGGATACTTTTCTGAAGTCTTGCAGCAGTTTCTTGCACAAGAATTGAGTAAGGAGCTAGGAGTAGCAGATAGAAACTACTGGGCCCTGACCCCAACTCATACCACCCCTCACCTTCACGAAGGACCTGGAAGGGCATGAGTGACAATGTGGGCAAAACCAAGTGGCATGGAGCTGAGCACAGGAGAAGGAAATGTGTTGTGCTGAAGCTGAGTCTACAGAAAGCAGAGCAAAGGGGTTTCCCAAAGTGTGTGTTTAACTTTTGTCTGTCCTTCTCAATACCCAAATCAGTATTTAAAGGTTTATGTTAACTGGCAACAAATTAAGTGAAATTCTCCAAGTCAAAGTTTTGTCCACAGCAGACAGCTGGTGCTGAGGAAATTTGCTTTAATTCTAGCAATCCTGTCGATACTGTAAAGATTTCTATAGTATCACAGCCCTACTGCACTGCTTGTTATCTTTCTGGTGGAACCTTGCTGTAGTATCTAACTACTGCTGGTTCAGCAATTGTTCTCTTTACAAAGCAGGAACCTGTGGGATATCCCCAGTGTGTGCTTGTATGGGAAGTTTTCAGTGCCTTTGCACAGCCTTGCCTATCATTAACGGTGTAGAAGTGTTAGATGTATAACATAAGTTATTGGATATTGCTGATTTTGTTTTATTTTCCTTTTTTTTTTTAAAAAAAAAATCTTTTTTAATCAGAGTACCCTCTGCTCCAAACATTTCACTTTCTTCATCTGTTTAATGAGCTTAATACTGAGCTGTCTTCCTCAAGTTGCTCAGATATCTCCAGTTTTAATACTAAGGTGAAGTGACAGATTATTACAGAGGCTTTTAATACCATGCACAAACCTGGACAAAAGTGACTGGGTGAAAAGGAACAGTGAATCCCACCTCAATTTCTTGAAACCTCATGCTTAGGGACCAGCATAAGGAACTTATTCAAAATATATAGAGAGAGACTTTAACCGCTGTTCTAACCACAATGATTCAAAAGTTTAGTAAGATATATCACTAAATACTCTTATTCCCATCTCTAACCTTACTATGAGTGATTGCTGATGAAGACTGAAAATAAGCAGGGGGAGTGGAGGAAGGGTAAAGAGTGAATGGAGAGCATCCTTCACTCTTCTCATCATGATTAATTATTTGCCATGCTCCAGGGACAAACGCTGTGGGTGAGTAAAATGTAAAAAGAGGAAGTAAAAAATGCTGCCACTTGCAGCCTCAGCAGAAAATACTGATGAGAAATGACAAATGTGTAGCTGAGGACAATGCCRTGCCCACTGAATATATCAATGTTTCCATTTAAACTCCCTCACTCTGAGGTTTCGGAGTGTAGTAGTTACTTTCCATCATCCTAACAATGTGTGCAAAAGGAAACAAGCTAAGACTGAATTTGATTTGGAGAAATTCAATTAATCCAAATAATACTGATCAATGCACATATATTTAATGATAGTATCATTTTAAAAGCCATTACTTTAGCAATAGGAGTGCAAGCATAAAAGCCATACTGTCAGCCTTTTCTTACTGCTGATTCTAAAAATGATCTTTTGCAAGTTAAAAATTTTTGAAGGCAGTGATTAGGCTTTGTATTTGATAACTGTATCATACCAGTATTCAAATTTAAATGCAGCTCATGTGACCTTCAGGAAGCAACTGAATTCAATGAAATTCATATGAGCTGCATACAAAGTGATTATAGTTTATTGACGAACTGTTGCACAAATCAATAGCTACGTTGTCTTTTTATTTATTCATTTATCTTACAGTCAGGATGAGACATTCCTCTTTTGGGTTTTTAACAAGTAATTAGATGGGCCAACCTTTAAAAGCTTATGGCACAACTTTACTTAAAGTTACTTGAAAAAATAACATTGCTGCGTTATGTGAAAATAATGACTTTTTTTCAAATGCTTTTCAAAYATTTTAAAAATATTTTCAATTCCTTTAACTTTCAAAATTTTAAATCTTTGTTGTTCTACTTTTTCCTTTATTCTAAAGAAGGTCACTATTTTTTTTCCTTTTTAACTGCACTTTGCAAAATGGCAAAATAAATGACCCTATGTTTGGAATAGGGTGAGAATGAAGAAAAAAAAAAAAAAAAAAAAGGGGGGGGGAGGGGAGGAATGTTTAGTTGGTTTCATTTTCTCATTTAAACAATTATAATTTTTCTGCATGACAGGAAAAACATGTTGCATCCAGCAGCTCCCATCTTCCCCCAAACCTGGGATTTTTTTAATAGGAAAAGGTCATTTTTCTTGTATGAAAGTCTTCWTTACTTTTTGGGTCTGTGAAAAGAACACTAAGGTTGAAAAACTTATCAGTTCTAATGACTTGGCAGAACAGTTTAAATATATGAATGAGGAAGGTGTATTTTATTGGTTTAGTGAGGTAAGAAGACTTTTAAAGGAGCACATTTTGGGAAGTGTATAGTCTCAGTTTGTTACTTGCTTCCTTTCTGTGATATTTTGTGGTTGGATTTTAGCACAAAAGTATGCAAAAATAGAGGCTCTCCTAAACTTACAATTTTTGTTCATCCATTTTTCCTCCTGCTCATTGAAAAGACACAAAACATTCTATTCCCRAGAAGACCTTTAATGTCTCTGCTACAGGTTTGCAGATGATGGCCCTCTGTCTTGGTATCACTCTGCTAGTCAGAGATGCGTTTGGCTCTAACTGGGAATCACAGGACCACAGCGTCACCCAGGCGGGAAGGGAGCTCAGCAGGTCTCAGCCCAACACTCTGCTCAAAGCAGGACCAGCTGTGGGCTCAGACCATCTCACCCAGGGCTTTACCGGTTGGGTCTTGAAAACCTGCAGAGAAGGAGACTGCACCATTTCTCTGGGCRACCTGATCCATGGCCTGACTGGCCTCAGGGTGAGAAAGTTTTCCCTTAAACCTACCTAGTGTGAACTTCTCTTGTTTCAACTTCTGCCCCATGTCTCTCACATGCACTGCCRTGCAGAGGCTGGCCCTGATTTCTTGCTGAGCTCCTTGCAGTGCTGGGGGCTGTGGYGAGCTCTCCCTGCAGCCATCTCTGCCCCGGGCTGGACCAGCCCTGCTCCCTCAGCCTCTCTTCATGGGGCAAGGGCTCCAGCCCCAACTGTCTTGGTGATCCTCTGCAGAGCTCAGTCCAGYTCGTCAGTATCTTTCCTGCAGTGGGAGGCTCAGAACCAGACATGGTATTCAACATGTGCTTCAAACCAAGCAAACCAAGGGGGATAATCACTTCCATCAGTCTCCTGGCTATGCTTCTGTTAACACAGCCCAGGATGCGGTTGGCCTTCTCACAAGCACCCCAAGCTCCCAGTTTAACTGGAAAACACAATTTCTGTTAGCAGGTTAATGGGATTTACACTGATTAAATTGTGTGAATACTTCTTTGACGGGCAGTCCATTGCGGGCTGTCTGATAGGACAATGCATTTGTGTACAGCTGCTACAGAGAGCGGTAGTGTTAGTACATACATGCAACTGGAACTGTTGCAGGCTTTTTTACGAGTGATAAAAGGAAAGCGATGGCATAAAGTTGTGCAAGAAATGAATTTGAAGCAAACAGTGGGACTTAGGGTTCTGTACRTATGTTAAACTCCTTGATTAGTATAGTGCTGCAATAAAATCCATGTCTAATGTTTAACTCCATTTGGCAACTATTTGGTTTCAAGACACATAACCAACTGTTTGGCCACTTTAAAGATGTTCTGTTTTCCTTATCTGTTAATGTTGTTATTATAGAGATAGCTAGTATACTGCCCTCATGTGAAACATTTAATCTGGGCAACTCCAAATGTTCTAGAGGCATTAATTAGCAAACTTGCACAACATTCCTCTTGATGTAGATAATTAACATGTACCTCCTTTGCAAGTGTGGAAGTAAAGCTATAGAGATTGTCAGGCCRAAGTCAAGTGATGAGTCAGTGCTAGAGTCAGGACTAGAACCTCTAAATGTTTATTTCTTGCTCTGACCAAAGAAGCCAATCCTGGCAAGTCCCAGAGGATTTTATTTTCGAAGTCTCATACAGGGATTTAGCCAAGAATGGTAAATGGTCAATGGTAAAAAGACACAGCCAGTTTTCCCTCCTTCAGTTTTGGAAATAATAGTCCTGTGAGTTTGTYTTGACTCCAGGAAGAGGGAAATATAAAACTGAAGTAATATGTATAAAATTCCACAATTCTCTCATTTTTACTAGAGTATTCAAGGGCTGTTTTGTTTTCTTAGTTACATATTTACTTCATTATGTGAAACAAGGTAAAATGTAAAACTAATCTCACKGAGGAACACTGAAACATCTTTACTGCTTGATAAGAAAAACTTCATGGTTGTTGGAGCTGGTAGCTTTCAATTATAAATGTTAAGTGCTGGCAACAACTGGCTTTCATTTAACAAATGAGTGTGGCAAATATGAGTCATACTGGTTGACAAAGACTCATCTCATCCCACTTGTGGTCTATGCAAGCTGTGGCAAATATCACATAACCAATAGAATTTGTTGATAAGCGGTATATAATCTGCTTTCAGTGGTTTTCCCATATCTTTTGCTTACTTAGTTGGCAGAATAATCAAATGAAAGCTAGAAAGATACCTTTCCCATTTTGTTAAGAAAAAGAGACTCAGAGTATTTTTGAATAAGAAAGAATGCACAGTATCTAATGAAATTCCACTGCAAAGAATTTGTGACCTGAGTCACTTTTTYCCGATCCCTGTAGCTACCACTGTTCTGTTGAAACGCAACATCTAGAATCTTCAGCCAGACAGATGTGTTTTCSCCAGCATAATGTCTTGATCCAACAGGCTTGATACCTGCTATAGATGCACATAAAATTAAAATGGAGAGGTAGTTAACCTGGTTTTCCACCTGCCTGCTTTCATCAAACCTA
Organism: Rhea americana; assembly: GCF_003343005.1. Classification (NCBI taxonomy): domain Eukaryota; kingdom Metazoa; phylum Chordata; class Aves; order Rheiformes; family Rheidae; genus Rhea; species Rhea americana. Next base: position 418,587 of record NW_028185417.1, on the reverse strand, counting down.
CTCTTGTGATCTCTGAGTTGCCTTCAGGTTCCAGGTRTATTATTCCGCTTCCAGGATCCTTTGCTTCCCAACAGGGAGCTTGCCAACTGAATGAGAACTGGGAATCCCTAAATTTTTGGTTCTTAAAATTTTCCAAGTTTTCTTGGTAAACTGCCAAGGACTTGGGAGTCCTGTGGTTCCCCAGACTTTCAGAAATCAGACYCACCCCACCTCAGGATGGATGGCTAGTGATTGTTATAAGCTGTGTTTGCACAACTGCTRTATCATTGTTTTCTAACTCTACATCACTTATCCAACTGAAAATTTCATATACATGATATGCAGCATCAAAAGTTAGTAGAAGTCTCTTACTCTGTCAATACTATGGCCRTGAGAGGAAGCTAGTAATTATGACAGAATCGATTACTTATCGTGAAATTTCTCATGTATACTTCATCCCGTTGTTCCTGGAAATTACTTGCTACGCAGTCAATCACTGTTTGCTGTGCTTCATAGGATACTAATTTCAATTCCGCACCAGCTTCCACACTCCTGACTTCAAATTACTGCAGCAGTGAGTTTCAAATATTGTGCAAAACACAATTTTCTTCTGTCCATTTTGTTCACCACCTTTAATTATTTGTCCTTGTCCCTTGGCCTGCATTCTTCCTTTTTATTTGTATAATTGGAGAACAGAGACGTATTTTTCCTATATCAATCATAATTTTAAATACTGCTATCAAATGCCTTATCAGTTATGTCAATCTACAAAACATAGTTGAAGTTTTTAAATTTATCTTCATGTAAGAACATTTTTTCCCCTGGATAGTTCTTGATCTTTCTTTTCACTCTTCACTATTTAGTCTTTCAATATGCTTTCCATTGTTTAGTGGTGATGGTTATTTTACATAATATTCAACATAAGGCTGTGTCACTGGTTTATATAAATGCATTCTTAGACCCATTATGTTCTTCACCATTCCCTTCCTCATTAATCTGAACTCTTACTTTGCTTCTGACCACAACTGCACATTAAGCWGAAGCTGTCTTTGAACATGTCATACACCTCCTTTTTTAAGTTGATATTTGCTGCAACAGTGCCATTAAGTTAATAAGTTGAGTATTTTCCACTTTAAATGTCCTTAATTTCACCTTTCCCAACCCAAAGCCAGGGTAAAGTAGTTAGCAAAGAATAATTTAAAAAAAGATGACAAGCAGAGAAAGTAATGTACAATAACATTTGATTAAAAAGCCATCATATGGCATATTGTTATTCTGAAGGATATACTGGTGCTTCCCAAAGCTGATGCATAGTACCATATGCACACAATGCAAATGTCCATCACTGATGTGTGATGCTTAAAGTAGTACACAGCCAATCATGTTTTATTTGCTAAAAAGTAAATTAAAAGTAAATAAGTTTTTTTAAAAGATGTGCTGGAACTTTGCTCAGATTAACCTGTTCTAGAGTGATCTCCTTTTTTGGTTAATGTTGGTTGAGGTTATGACAGTTCTGCYCTGGCTACATTGGTGCAAGCTCTAAGGTGGATGGTCTTTGACTGCATTATACTGGTACATCCCCATTCCATGAAAAGGCATCTTTATAGAATATATCTGCCTCTGGATGCGCTGATATACACAAAGCAGTACAACTTGCTCAGTGCCAACAAGGCTGCCAAGTTACTCTCTGTATACTGACATGAGTTATCCATTTTCTGTGCTCTTTAAGCTTCTGTCAAGACTGCTAGAAAGCCTTATAATTATAACAACCGGCATTCATGGCATTGAGGTGAAAATTAAATTTCTCCTGGATGTCCTACAGGTGGCACTATAATTTTAGTGGCGTGCATAGTAAAAAAATTCAAATCTCTGGAAGGCTCCTTTACCTCATGGTGGACCCTAGAATTTACCTACTGCAGTGGAGAGACAGCTAAGGCAATAAATATGAGAGTTCCTGGACAGCAGTATAACTCCATGCTGCTTTGAAGAAACATGTCTATAATATTCCAGTGAGTCTAAAAAGAAAAATTTGCTTCAAAGCATGCAGTGATCTACCTTATTTTTTAAACAGTGTCTGTCACTTCGAAGAAGGATCAGACTTAGATGAATGTGTGCTCTATTTTCTGTAGACTAATGTGATATGTGAAAGAGGTAAAGAATTGTATAAAGAGAGCAACAAAAAATATTTTGATGATTGTGCTTTCTATAGTTTATTTTTAATGTTCTTGAAGTCCACATACCTATGACTGAAACTATTAGGTATATACAGACCAGGAAAGTACCCAAAACTACAAGGTCCTCATTTTTTATTTCTATTTGTCCCCCAAACCCAGTTAGAAATGTGTCTTCTAGAAACGTGTGCCATGTTTTGAATAGTGCTATTAATTTTGGCTCGCCATTGCATCAGGTGATCAAAAAGTAAAAATCGTAAAAAAAGATCGTTGAGTTGAAACTTTTAGACCCTTGTGCTCTTCCCCAGATCTTGCTGTCAACCCCAGCTCTGCTTGGATTGTGTTTCCTGGGACATACCTTGTGGGTGGATGTGGGAAAACACAACCAGTAGTGCTTCATGGCCTATCCCCTCCCTCAGGGAAGACYGAGGCTGAAGAGGCACCCGGGACAACAGGCTGGTAGCAGGGACACACAACCCTGTGTTGAGGCAGGGATACATTCATTATCCTTCATTACAGGTCCCTGTCTCTATCTGTAATATGCTTTCTCCTATCTCCCACAGTGCATTCAGAACRTCTTCTGAGAAATATCTGATAGCATAATTTTAAAACAAATTTTCATTTGTGAAACAAAAATTTGAAAACTAGATATCTATGAATATTTCTATCTTTTAGCTATTCACCCCATTTCTAGCTATCTTGGTTCTAGTATTAATAGTTCTGTCAAGCACAGCTTTTAGCCCTTGCTTTGATGCCTGGCTTGTGGTTTACRTAGTCATGACTTGTAAGAGACACACCAGTTTCCTCTTGGGCAATTTCGGCATTGCAACCCRTTTCTGCAAGAGTTTCCTCTCTGCTCTGAGAGATGGGAATTGACAGGACAAGCGTGGCTGTTCGTCAGAATTCCTAGCAGGTATGGGTTTTTCTTTCTTTCCTCTTAAGTGACAGTTGTAAATCCGTGTAATGTCAGCGGCTTTCTTTTTTCTTTTCTTTTTTTTTTTTTAAAAAAACAATCTTTTTAGCTGACGAGAAATGACTTACTTGGTACAATAAAGGAAGTTCACAATGGCTGTTTAAAAGATCTTATGCTTCCCCTTTTCCACTTTTGGTTAAAAAATGCAAATATATTACTTAGAAATAATGATTTTTGTGTTTGTGGCATGAGCACAGGTGACAGAACATATGCAAACCATTTTTTATTTTGAACAAGTTCCAGTCAGTTATCATTATGATCCAGCAAAGGGCAGCCTAGCCCTGACTATTTCACTTGAATTAGATGTTTGTGATGACAAACATGCAATATGGAAATGAGAAACAATTCCTTTATCAAATTCAGGTTCTTAGAGAAAAATGTATAAATGTAGCATCATATAAAGAGTATTAAAGGTGCAAAAAGAAGGGTAGAATTTAATGTGTTGTGGTGACAGCACTAAGGAGATTGATTTTGGTTGTTAATGTGAAAAGAATCTTGGAAYATATTAATTTTAATGTTTTTCTCATAGACATGGAATTATGTGAGTGAAGAGACAGGAAAGCACTATGTGAATGGGCTCACCCACATAGGCCATGAACAATAGGACAGCTGGAATTAAAATTATCTCTCTTTTCTCCTGAAATACAACACCCAAAACACTGACTACATCTCTGGACCTAAGTTTTCCTATATAGTATGTATCTCTGGAAAAAGCTGAGATTAACAKCCTGTTTAATCATTCACCAACCCACTTACTCCCAAGAAGCTGTTTCTGGAGTGTAGGATAATACCTTTCTTTACATTAGTTGGAGTTCTTGGAAGGTTTACTATCTGTGCTTGGCAACTGCAGTTCATTTTAATGGGATTTTAATGGGATTTTCTAATCTGCCAGTTATACCAGTGTGTAATCTTTTGTGGCATTTCCTAATGGTGAGAGAAACTGATGGGTACCTTTCCATGAAATGTCTGTTCTTCCTTTCCTCAATGGGGTAATCTTTACACTTTTTAGGGGTAAATGGTGCTTCCCTCCCCTCTGGGAAGGAGAGACTTCCAGCATGCCCGTCTCTTAGTGCTGGCTCCCTGGTGGCAGGCCGCACACAACTTGATCAAGTGGAAGTCTTGTGGTRTGGCTGTGTGCCTCAGTTCATGGATTTTGAAGCTTTCTGCCTTTAAGTGCTGTCATCATTTTGACCTTTTCCAGCTTGCTACTTCACCTCTGTCTGTGAAAGAAGAGTCTCCTGCTCAAAGAGGAAGGAGTAGGCCCCCGCATGCTGCCTTCCAACATTTACTTCGTGTTTGAAAGTCATATTGATTTCATAGGAAGGAAAGGTGAAAAGACACATGGAAATGTAACTATTAGCAAAYGCTGTGCTCCAGAAATGCATCTGCACTGGGACTGGGAAGAAGATGGGTGAACAGAAAGCTGTTTCACTCCCTGTAGTAGGGCCTGTGTTGTGTATGCCTGGCTGTTAATGTTCCTACGGACTCCTTGTGCAAATGCTTTGCTACTTGCCCCCRTGCATACTGGGAGTTGTGATTTCTTGTGTGGCTGTTTGGAGGCCATAAAGTAGGATTTGTAGCTGGTTAGGTGCTGCTTTGACAAGGGGATGCAGCAGTAGGGRATTGCAGGGCCAGTGTGCCAGCTTCTGTGCAGTCACTGCTGAGGGTGTGTATGGGAGGCTACTGGTGGAGATGCTGAGATGACATAGGCTGAAAGACTTCCATGTTTGGGAAGATGCTCTACTTTATTTTGGAATTTTACTTCCAGATGGTGAAGTCCCTTCCATCCTTACCATATCTGGCTAAAATAGTAGTAGYTTGGTTGTGGGTGAATAGGATAAGGTCTGGGTTGGAAAAACAAGAAGTGGTAGCAGGCTMAGAAACTGTACAAAGAAGTATTGCATGCTAACCATTAAACTGTGGAGATAACGCAGTSTGTTCCTAATCGCACATGCAGTACAGAGGTCCTACTAGATTCTTGGTTATTGTTGTTACTGTTCTTACTTTGGGATTCAGAGAGCACTTTGCAGAAAGGGCTGTGTCCCTACCTAGTTTCATTATTTTGTGCATGGAACTATTTTCAAGGCATCAYTCAAACATCTGCTAATGTACCTAGTACTATTTATGGGCCTGAAGAAAGAGGCCTGCCTGCTGCATCACTTAAGGCTAATGAAATCATGCTGAGTGTGGTTACACAACTGCTGAGCAGGGAGATGGGTACTGAGGTAATATTACATGTAAAACTTTACCTATTATCCCTTTCTGCATCTCAATTTCCCTTTCTGATGAAACAGAATCACGTTTCAGAAAAATCCTCAAAAGACAGAAAAGCAATACATTCAATTAAAGACAGAGCTCATCTAGGTGTCACTCTTAAAGTGAATACAGGCATGTATTGAGTTTATGCCTTCTAAAAGCGTTTCCCTTCTGCACCCTTCACCCTCTAATTGCTCACTTCTCTTTCCTATCATCAAGTTGCAGCCTGACTGCCCTCCAGTGTTTTCTGCTTCTGCTATGGGGCATCTCTGGCGTAAGTGCAATGAACAGACTGGATTCCTCTGCCAGGAATGTGTCTGTCCTCCTTCAGTTCCATCCCCCGCCTCCGGCTTAGCCAAGTCATCCTTGCTCTGTGCATACACCTTCAGTTTGTCCCCATGGTGTCTAACTTGCTAGTTGCTTCCAAGGGGAAAAATTAATAAAAAGGTTGATGATGGCCTTGCCCATCTAATAGCATCTCTTCTTTATCTGCTTCTCTTTCTGCAGATATTGCTTTCCCATTTGGGTAGAGCTCATCTTCCTTTATAGTGCTTACCTCACTTTTCTCCAGAACCTCCTCTGTTTTTTCTCCCGTTTTACTCAACTAGTATGTTTTTGTTTCTTCCATTAAAAACAAACAAGCATCAAAAAATTCTGTTCTCCATGATTTTTATCTTAGCTTCTCTTTGATTTGGTAGATAGCTTTGATGTGATAATGACTTCTAAAAATCTTACCATTTGTGATTCTGCCTGCTAATRGTTCTCCACCTGCTTTTTGGGATACTTGTACAGATCACATTTCAGAAGTTCCTGGAAAACCCCAAAATATTATCTATAGTCTATTAGGAGATCCTAGGAGGTCCTACTAGATTCTCAGCCTTTAGCTGAGCTCAATAGGATCAACTTCTGCCTTTCCTAAGTCATCCTTGCTCATTGTTGACAATACAAATTATGATCTGAGCGCCTTCTTCAGTTCCCTGCACCTCATTTCCAGGCTATCTCTAAATCTTTCAAACTTCAGAATACTGTCTTCACTACCCATACACATAACTAAACTCTCGTAAGAGTTGTCATTATTTCTCTTTCTGTTTACTGAACTCTTTTATTCTCTGGCCTTGATTAAAGGATTTCACCTCTTCATGTCAGTTCAGAACCTGGCTTCAAAGATAATTTTCTCATTCTACTTCTTTGCTGAAATCTTCCTACCTATTTACACTTTTGGGTGCCATCAAACATAAACTGAATTTTAGCTCTCATTTTGCATGCCTTGACAACCTCTCTCCCTCTCTTATAATACTTTCAAATGTTGGTAAAACTATCTTATCATTTTTCTAAGCCATTTCTCATAGTGCTGACACAGACTTTGGCAATGTCTGCTCTCGGGTATGCTGATATCTGATATATGATGCTGGGGAATGTTATCTCACTGTTATCTTGGACTCCTGTAAGTTTTTTTTTTTTTTTTTTTTTTTTTTTTTCCTGTATTCCTACAATACCTGACACATGGTCCATAATGGAAATAAGCCTATTGCAGTCCACGTCCCTAATGCTTCAAAAGTTTCTTTAAAATTTTTTTGGGGTGGAAAAACTATAAATCATTTTACATAGTTCTCTGCTTTATTACATTGCATATCTGCATTGTTATTCTTTCTTTCAATAGAACTGGTGCTGTTACTCTTTGTTGCATCCAGGTCTAACTGAGCTTCTTCCAGGAAAAGGTTATGGGTACGAGCACCATCAAAATACCATACCACGAGTCTCATTAATTATGTATATTTGCTCTTAATCTATAGTAAATGCAAGTCCTAGGTAATACAGATTATTTTAAATCTCTTCTCTGTGGCTAGAATAAACTGAATTACCAGTATTTGCAAAGGCCAAGAACTGCTTGTGTGGATAGCTAATATGTCTCAGACACATAGTAACTTGCTTATGTGTCAGCTTTCTGTCTATCATAGTTTTAAATTATTTGTGTGGATCACACAAAGCTCAAGCAGAACAGATGTGATGTCAAATACTCAGATTTTCTCAGTAAGCAACAGTGTGAAGATGCTTGCAGTAAGTAGGAAGCTACATTTCCCAAATTTATTGTTGAAATATCTTCCACGACTAGCAAAACAGGGAATTAGGAGCAGGGACTGGAGAACCAGAAAGGAAGTCTACATTAACAATTTAGGGTTCTTTTCAGGTTTGATTTTTGTCTCACAGCAATTCAACCCAGATCCATGGATTTCTGCAATCGCAGAAGACATACCTTAGTCTTGTATCAATTGATTACTGAATCCATGAGGTTTTCTTCAGGTTCCCTCCTTCCATGATTTTTTATGAGACTGACTTTCAGTCTGCAGATGAGCAGGGACACAGAGTGCTCAGTTAAAATCCTTMTTTTTTTTCCCACTGCTTCTTTCCCTTTCTTTCATTTTTAATGAGGTGATGTAGTACGAACATACTAGTTGCACATGCAACACTAACAAATATGTTAAAAACTTGACTGACATCCAGTTTTAACAGCTGTTCAACTTACTGACCTGACTTAAAAAACCCTGTGGAGTTTCAGTCTTGGCTACCTTGAATTCAACATTTCAGCATTTCWTTATATTTCTGTTTGTGGTCAGCTGGCTCTCTGCTGCTAAAAATTGGAGCTGAAACTCTGGAGTGGCAAATATTAAAAGTTTTGAGAGTAGCTCTTTTCTTTGAAGCAGCTTGTTTTTCTTTTTTTGGAGTAGCTAGGGTTTTCTTCTTCCTTACTGATTCCAAGAAATCATAGACTGATGGTCAAAAGTACTAGCAGTCTGTCTAATACACAGGAACTGGGTTCCTTGTAGCAAGCTTCATATGTACTTGGCTGTATTTTAAATTATTGTTTAAATATATATAAATTATTATAATTTTAAAGACTATTATAGAATTTGAAGTAGAAATAATATTAAATAAGGACACAATGAACTTCAGCCATGATATTATGACTTGACACCACTTAATGTTTTTGTCACCTGATGTTGGGATGCAGGTTTCAGCAAAGTGAAAGATTAATGCAATGAAAAGGGAAATGATATTGCTAGACAATACAGCTGGGAAACTTTATTTTTGTGTAATTCATCTGTGTTTTTAAATAAAACAATTCCCTGCATTTTTTTCATAGTAAGAAAACTTAATTCCTCCAAAGCTATGAATTTTTAAACTAAATTTTATTATTTTGTTACCTGTTTTAGGATTTCTAGGGTTTGGAGGRGATTTTCTCTGAATGAAAACTTTTTGCTCCCTGAGAGTAACTGTGGAAGAGAAAAATACAAAGCAGAAGTAATTACAGCTTGAAGATGAGAAATCTTTGCTGTGGGCATGGTTATGGCATTAACTTTTTACTGTAACTAGTGTACTCCCACTAACATTAGTTGATGGGATTTAAGGTTGTAATTTTTGCATATAAAAGTCACTTCAATGTGATGCTCATCTTTTTCACTTTTATATTTTCTTCAAGGTAGGTATTCACTACTAAAAAAAAATAAGACTACTTTTAGATTTTAGGGAATGCATAGTAACAGCTCACCTCCAGAAAGAGCAGTTTGCTGATATGTTTGTTTTCAGATGCTCCCCTCAACAGAGCTTTGTTGTCATTTAGGTATTTCCAGTCACGTCCGTATGCCTGAAAAGCATCATTACTCACCACGAGGTAATAATTCAGTTGTGTGTAGTCACTGATGTGCTTAGATGAGTTGTATCCGGATCTTTTAATGACCCTGTACTTTAACAAGGCATGACTATTATAACCTTATTGTGCTCAATAATGCTTGAAAAGCAGATGTGCTAAACTGTAATAGATGGTCAGAAGATGCAGGAAGCTATATAAATGCCAACAGAAACAGGATGTATTGTGCCACTTATCTGAGGAAAGTAGGAGAGATCAGCTATGAGGACAAATACCCTATTTTGTATATTAGAAAAACTGTGCATCGAAAGTTGTGCCATCAACTGAGTTGATGTAAACTGAGACAATTTAAATTATAGATATTTCAAGTGCTTATATTAATTAATTAGCCTTAGACTCTTTAGGTGGTATAAATTACAGTTGTGCTGCAACGGGAAATACTGTGTGGGGTATCTTTTCTCCAGGTATTTACTGCTCTTTAGTTACTTGTACTATCATGTTGTTTTTGTTGCAAGAATGGCACACAACATGGGAAGGAAGATTCAATAAAAAAATAGAATGGATTTGTGCTATTATATTTTAAAGATCATCAAAATAAGACTAATTATTCTAATTGTGATTCCTGTGAGCTATGCACTGACATTAAATAGTTGATAATGTTGATTTTATTGTGTATTTGTTTCACTGAGAAGTCTAGACAGTATTGAGGTTATTTATTTTTCTTACATAAAACTCAAAGATGTTTATATAAGAATAGGTTTAAAAAAAGTTTAGGTGCTCTGCATCAGAACACCCTGAACTGAATATAAAAGCATATAAACACCTGAGACTAAAGAAGAAAAAAAGCGGAGTGAGTGATAGAGACAGAAATATTGTGTGCTGTATTAACTGTGGAGAGTGCCATGATATGGTGGAATTTAAGGGAAATATAGTTTGTTGAGGTATGGCTCATGACATCAGAAAAGCCAGATCTCAGAAAAGCTGGAAACTGTTCTTGTGAAAGAACAATTTTAGTTTGTTTAGTGCAAATAGTTTCCATACATTTACTTCTCATTTAGAAAGATGCTCACTGCTTTACTTCCTGATTTTACTACAATGAAGGCAACCCCACAGAAAATGAGTAAGGGAAAGTGTTCATTTGCACAATAAGATTCAAAAAGCAAGTATTTAATATAGTTAGATCTGCATTTGCAGTCATTTTAGTGATTTATATTTTTGTGCAGATGTTCTGGCAAAGGTTATAGTGGTTTAAGAAGCAAGACTCATAGTAAATTCTGAATGTTTGGAGGTGTTGATGGCTGCAGAGAAGTTTTACAGTCATCTTTTGAAATCAGTAATATTTTTTCTAAGTTTTATTTCCACTCCTAGGGTTTACTGTCTTGTTACCCTACCCATCTTGGATATGACCCATTTTTCATGCTGATGGAAGGTTAAGGAACTTCTAACAGATATTTCTTACCATGCTTCTTTTTGTGATTAAGAGGTGTAGTAGGCTTTCTTCTCTTACTCATTGCAAACAAGTAAAAATGAAAAAGGCTAGTTGAAATTTGGACAGAGAATAGGAGTTAATGACCACCTGRTAATACGGCAGCTGAACTTTGATCATTAATCTCCTACTTATATGAGCACTGCTTGTACACTACCGTGTACCTACCACCTGTGAGCTGTGCRCTCCTGAAATCTAATGGTCTAAGGGAAGCATAAGCCAGCTCCTAGACCTAAACATTTTTAGAGCTTACCTTCAGTCTCTTAATGGAGTATATATCTTTTTCTTGACAAATATGGGGCTTTGAGTCTTCTATTTTGCAGTGAAAACCGAAATCTCCATGCAAAGATGACATCAAGAAATTAGAATTTTAAAATTTTACCACAAGCACTAGTGAAAAAAATTATGACAATTTGTATTTTCAGGGGGGAGGAAAAGGAAAAATTTTCCTTTCTTTTTTCATTTATCCATTAACTTTACAGTTGGAAAGCTACTAACCAAAATTACACAAGTGGCTGGTGATTTTGTATGTCACCTGGGAAAGGGACAAATTTTTAAATGCTGTTCAGCACTTTGACATTTTTCTCATGTTGAAACTGATTCCACCTGCAGAACCTGTACTCACTCAGTGCTCTATCAGTAGTAAAAACTGCTAAACAAACGGGACAAACCCTTTGATTTACTCTTCCTGGATGATACGGAAGAGACGAGGAAGCAATACGATTTTTGCTTGTCTTTTGTTGTATCTTTCTATCAAGATTGTCATGGTCTAATTTTCTTCCCAACTCTGTGAAGCTGCAAGTTAATGTTATAAATAAATTGTACTATTAATGTAGTACTCAGTGAGCACTATGGTAAGGGAAAAATGTCTTCGCTGTTAATGTGAAGTTTCTTAAGGCTGCATGTGTATCAAATCTCTTTTTTCTAGTAAATCACACCTACTGAAAATGAAGAGAAATTTTATTATTTCAGCTTGATGTGATTAAAAGAAAGTGAAGCCTACCACAGAAATAAACAGTCTAGAAGTGGAGAACTAACTGCTGATTAAACTGGATTCTCAGGACAAACCTAGGGCTTTTTAAGAGCACTTTCTCATTGTATCTTAGAGGATTTTTTTTTTCCCCCCCCCCCCCCCAGCAGTTCACATCTGATCTGATTCTTAACTACTCAGAACAGCACTTGGCTCCCAAACTGCCAGGCATCTTGCTTGCCTACGTCTCATGGACCTTGGAGAAACTTCGCATGATATGCTAGCATGGGGACTTGGATATCAAATTGTGAAATGGTACCAGTTAAATTGCTCTGCAAAAGCTCTGATTTGGGGAGTCCAGTTTTCTCCATTCTCTTTTTGCTGGAGAAATACCTTTCACCATGAAGAAAAGAAGACAGCCTGCTTTTCTTTGTGGCTGAGTGGACTTTATTGTAGCATAGGAGCAGTTTCACTGTCCTCAAGTTTGACATTACTTTACCTCTCCTAAGAATACTGTATTACAGAGACAACATTTGAGTACTATGTATGTACTTCAYGTACTGTGAAGGAAGGAAGATAAATTTTTAATGCTCCTAGTTGCTTAATGAGAAATCAGGCAGGACTCTCAGGCCTTCTGTTTCTCATGAACTTTTTGAACATGGAGTGGAAATCTCTGATGGAAGAAAAGGCAAGTCTCCCAGCTATTTCTTCCTTGTTTCATCCTCATAATGAGCATAATGATTTTTGCTTTACTTTTTAAAAGCTGTTCTCTTGACATTTCTCTGCAAGTTCGAGTGCTAGCCTCTTTTGTAGAGCTGCCAGTATAATGAATAGTGCCTGAGTGGAAGAAAGGAGGATAAGATTCATCTCTATGCTACARAGAGAAAATCATAAAGCACAGACAATACCAAGTTTTTGCTCTTTTGTTCACAAATCATGTGCCAAAAAGATGCTCCCATTAGCTTGACATATTGCACTGACAGTTGTGACCTGCTTAATACTATGACCTAATGGAATTGAACATCCTCATGGCATCTCGTGTCAAGGCAGCAGCTGATAACACTGCTCAAGTAACTCCAGGTTTTTCTGACATAGGCAAAAGCTCCACCCATAGTGCTCTGGAGGACAACTGGAAGTGCAGGAGGCATTGGCTGGCTTCTGCTGTGGTCTTAGCTCGGCTGCGTTAAAGCAAATTATTGCTGACCACTAGATGGCTCTGCCAATATGTAGTTACAGGTTCAGCCTCTCGTTAGGGCCCTGCATTGCGCACAACGGCAGTGAGCAAGAGAATATGGGAATGGCAGTTCCATCTCTCAGCAGATTTTGAGCYGCTAAAGCTGTTTTTCATCCCAAAATGGGTAGAAATCGAAGTGTAAAAATTCTCCAAAAGGAAAGTATCAGTGTGCAGGGAGGAGGAAATTGCAAAGCCAGTTTGTCCTTCAAATCCCATGGGCCAGAGCTGGAAGCCTGGAGTGTGCCGGGCCAGGCAGAGGTCCTGATGCTCAAGCATGAAAATGTCTATGCTTCTGTCCGGGTAGTTTCTCTACATGTCCACACGGAGYGAGAGAGCTGAAGTTTTCAGTCTCTTGCCCTTGCAAGTGGCCTCTTGTGGATGGATCCTGAGGGATGYCAGGTGTCAGAGGGAGCCYTGCCAGCTGGAGAGGCTCCATCTTYGTCTCCATTTCCATCTAGTAAATGAGGTTCATTCTGATGAAAATATCTCCCCACCCCCTTCAGGCTTATTTTCCTCTGAACCTTGTCCTCCAAATGTTTAAAATGTTTCACAACATTCTATGGCTGTGATTCCTTCGATTTTTTTCCCCCCTTGGGTATTTAAAATGTTATGCAATGCTTTAACAGCAAATGTTGGTCAGAACTGAATTGCAGTGAGGATGCTTCAGGTTCCTGTCATTGCAATGATCCACGTTTACAGTGTTTCAAAAAAAATGCCTGATTTCTGACACTGTAAAAAGTTACAAGCTTTCTTCTCCTATGACACTGTTAATATTTTAGTCCAAATYAGTGGATCAGTTCTGCTCCTTTCTGGTGTGGAGAAAACTTTCCTCTTGTTCTCTTTTCCAATGATGGAGCTTGCAGTGTTCCCTCAAAGRTGCATTTGCAAAGTGGCTGATGTGAAAAAAACAGAGGAGGGATGCTCCTCCACCCACACCTCTGTATCTTTTTTGCAAAGGACTTGCTTTGAGAGAAATCCCTCAGTCCATGGTCTCAGGAGGGGCTATAGACCCAGGCCTTCCCCTCCCTCCCTGCCTCACCTCTGTGTTTCATCTTCTGGGCTAACAAGAGCYGTGCATCTCTGAACAGAGCAAGGCTCCTGGGGAGTGCTTCCTCAGACCTGGAGCTTAATTTTGTTAACTGTTCATCCACTTCAGCAGCCATTTTCTCAACATTGCCTGCTGTTATTGTGCAGTAGTTTTGGCCACAGCCAAAGAGCCAGCTAGGAGGTGGTACCAGTGTCAGTATTACACTTACCTTTTCCACAAACTCTCCCCGTTTCTTGGGCTTCAGCTGAGGACTTCCAAGGTCCTCTAAAAACAGAGCAGCACTGAAGGTCAGCTCAACATCAAAGCAATCTGCAAGCAAACTCACATTTGCGACAAAAGCACGGCATTAAGCATTCCACTTTAATTTCTTTTCTTTGGTCTGGGAGACCTGAGAGCGAGCTGTGTAGCATCTCTCTTCTGTTGACCCGATTCCTTCTTTCCAGCCTCCCTCCTCTGGAAGGCAACAAATCTGGGCTCCTGTAACTACTTTCTCAGAGCTGTCAACGCCTGTAACCTGCCACTCTCTGGGCTTCCCAGCTGGATCAACAGGACCTGGCTGTAATCCAGCCAGGGCAAGGTCTCCTGGCCCTTTCTGTCTTGGAGACAGGAGCAGCGAACTTTGTTCCAGTCGTCCCTGGCCTTTGTCCAAACAGAGTCAAAAGTCATCTTTTTGAATTGCTTGCAGGGGAGGGGGTTGAATTGTTTTAAATTCATTTGTAAATAAGGTACCAATGATTGTATTACGGGACAAATACATTTTCTTGCTGCTCGGCCTGYTAAAAGAATTCTTGCGGCTTTTCAAATGCTAATTTGGGATGTGTGTGTGTCTTTTGGGGTGTTTTTATTTCTTAACGGTCTCAAATGCATCCACTGTGGCCCAGACTGAAGGTATATGCTGACAATTATGACTTACAATTACACTTTAATGTACTTGTTGTTTGTAAAATTAATGGAGAATCTGTAGTTTCGTCTGCATTTTGAAACGCAAAGTCATAGGGGCCAAAAACGGTGGCACGTAACTTCAGTAGGGTGGGACAGTCTTAGGTGAATGTAAAAGCTGCCTTTGTGTCTATGTTTGTCGCTGCCCTGTGGGACAGCTCTAGCTTAATATCTGAACTTCCTGGCAAGACAGTATGCGAGAGAATCTGCAGATCAYGAATCTCCTTGTACAAGTAAGATAGTTGCTTTGCATAGTTAATTAACCAGTTAACTGACAGACTAGATCATTAATTAGTAGCTAGTATTAAGGTTCTGTCAGATTAAGCTGATCTCTAGTAACTAGAAGTACAATTATGAACTTACAGTTACTGTGACTATTTTTTCCCGTCCGTTGTTGTAAGAACCTCAGTTAGTGGTAATGTGATGGTTTAGGACTATTATATAAGCCTCTTTCCTTGACACAGGACAGTGCTTCAGGCGCTGCTATAATTTGGGGCAGTGCTATTCCTAGTGTTTGGTAAGGGGGGGTCTGTGATGAAGTAGTCATTGATTTTTTTTTTTTTTTTTTTT
>NW_028185417.1:316588-403285 GCF_003343005.1 Rhea americana | reverse complement strand
TAGCGCTGTTGCTAATTTCGTATCAGCTGTCAATTCATTGCCCGTTAAAGTGCAGATTGTTGCAAGCAGGCAAATAAACAGAAAGCAAACAGAGAAGTTAAAGCTGGTGACCAATGTAAAAGAAATGAGAACAGAAGAAATGTAAAAAGCTTCTTTTACAGGTTGTTTTTTGTCCTTGAATTACTGCTTGGTAAAATGGAATATTTTGCTTAGTTTATGTCAACGGCATCTGAACGGGAACTGAGCTATGCGAGTTTTGGGTGCTTCTGCAATACAAATAATTTGAGTCATGTTACATTTCTCAAATATTTTGCTCAGAAGCAGGAAGGCATATGCCTACCCTGGATGTCATCTGGGGGATGCTTGGAAGGCACATTTGGCAGGCTTGCACCAAAATCATTGCTGATCAACAGGCTCATTGCAGTTTGTAACCAGTAAGATACAGTGTCAGATCTTGTAGATTTTAACTTTCACAAGAAGTTAAAATTAACAGGTTAATTTTAACCTATTAACAGGTTAAGCCTGCTTTTTAAAATCAGAATCATTAGAACTTTTTTTTTCCTTTCCCCCCAACTTAACACTGTTTTTGATCTTTAACAGAGATATTTCTATTTATTTCAGAAGAGATGCAGTAGTCAAATGGAAATGATTGCAAATTATTTCTGATAAGTCACTTGCTATGTTTCCACATTTATTGCATCAGCTATTAGTCATGTACCTACTTATTTATTGCTATTCTTGAAAGAGGAGGAGTGAATTGGTACTAATAAATACAGCTATGCAAACTAGTATTTATAGTTCACTTGTTGAACTGAAAAAAATCTTTGAAATTTTGAATTAGAAATCTTCAAGCTGAAACTACTTTTCACRTAAAGTATTCAGTTCAGTCTGAAATTGAATTGTCTGTTCTGATGAAAATTAAATGAGTGATGAAAATTAAATGAAATTAAATGAGTTGTCTGTCTACTGTGGGTTCTTGCTTGCACCCAAAAAGAAATGTAGATATAGTTTACAAAATAAAACCATCCCTCTTGCATTTGTCTAATAGATCAAGTGTTAAAAAAAGATTTTCCAGAATGTGGGAGATACAGGTTTGCTGTTCTCCTTAAACTGAAGGAATATGAGACTTTCTCCTAAGAAGGTGCTTGGACAGTGTATTTTAAAGCCATCTGAAGTGGGAGAGGATTCACTTTGTCATATTTTGTTTTCTTTCTCTCTTTGGTTTGTCCACTTTGCAGTTTTAGTGAACTGAACACCAGCTGCAGCAGACTGTGATCCTAGTGCACTAGCCCATGTGGGTGCCTTAATTGTAGGCCAGAATCTCACCCTCCCCTCCATTTCCCATACCTCAAACTGTTGCAAACCAAGATGCTTAACAAGAGGGCTGGAAGTCCACATTCTGGCCTTGCTGCCTAGCATACCCCTTAGGAGGTGAGACCCAGCTTCCAATTCAATGTCAACCTGAGTCAGGGCAAAGATTTACAAATGTRTATCTTTAGTATAGCACCCTGAGTGCTATGCTCTCAGATGGTCTGGGCCAAGTCTTCTCCTGCTGCAGCAACTTTAGTTGGGAATCAGAGTGAGTGTTTCCTTTTAGGATGCTCACCTTAAGGTATGAACTGAAGTGTTTTCTCTCATTAACCTCTTGTTGACTTGCAAAACTCCCAAGTTCAGGTGTAGTTGTGGTAGCCTGGGAAGATATCTCACTTGCGCAACCACCAGCACCGGACATGCAGCAGCATTGCTGTGCAGTCTGTGAAGCAATGTGACCACGTAATGTCACATACGTACATGGGGCTTACAAAGCTCAGCAGGGGATACTCACTGCAGTGTGTGAGAGAGCAATAGTGGGGAGGAGGAGGGCTACAAATCCCTGCATATTCATGCTGGATAAGCCAACAGGATGGACCTAGACTAGCTCTACTTGAGTGGTCATATAATTCCAGTTACTTCTCATAATTCCATGTCTGTTCAGAAAGGATAGACAATTGTTCCACAGTGCACATGCAAAGAATTAAAAGAAATCACTTCCTTCACTGTASTGCAAAGACCAAAAGGTTATGGCCTTCTGAAATGATAACTTTGCAACAGCTGAGTACACCTGAGTAGACATAAAAACCATGGCACTATTTCACAATGCAACTACTCTCACTCGTGTTAGCTTTGTTTAGGAGAAATAAATTTGGATTATCTAYGTTAGTGTTATTACAGTAAACTCCAGTGAATGTGTGATTTCTGTGCCTTTCTTTACATAGGGAATAATAGTCTTAACTACAGTGAGTTAAAAGTCATTGCTACTTTTGAAAATTGGATCAAAGACTGGTTTGCCAGTTTTTGGAAGCTAAAGAAAAGTTGGAGTTAAAGTGACTGAGAAGATTCTGCTGAAGTCCATTGCAACTACGTTGGCACGAATAACACAGGCAGAAACGTTTCCTTGCCAGTTAACTGACTCTACTGCTCTCATTCCTGGTATTATGCTGATTCAAATTTGTACAGTTCTTATTACCCTCCCCCCCCCACCCCCGAACCCAAGTGCACACAAAATAAAGAAATGACAGGGAAAAGGCCACATGTCACAGTAATTACTATAATTTGGTCCATTATTCCAGGCTTTCTGGCTCAGTATTTGAGGCTCCTGTGTAATTTGCCTGTATAACTAAAGGTGTTTCCTCTGCTTGTTTACAGTAGCTATGATTTCTAAAGATCCTTGAAATTACTTGCTACAACATCTCTCCTCATCTTTTTATTACTTCAGTTTGAGCTACTTTTAGAAAGTGCTTCTTTCTATTTTTGAATAGAAACAGTTGGGAGCCAGAAAAATGTGTATTTGTTTGCCTTTCTATTTTTGGTTTGAAATTGTTGGAAGCAAGTAGCTGGTTTTTATTTTCTGTTTCAAGATATTATTTTCAAACTAAAGCAAATATTATGTATTAACAATGTTGTAGCTCTTAAACTACTAGTATTAGTAACAGGAAAAAGTTCTTAAAAATTCTTCTGAAGTGTGGCTCTATTTCTGGAAATCTTTTCTTGCTCACTTAAATAGTCTYATACCCTCTCCCATTTCACTGAATGAGTCTTTTATTCACAGGATTCAGTTTTATAGCAACTTTGCTAGCACTAAAAAGTTGGCATGTTTTCATTCATCTTACAAATTGCATTTATTTTTCTTCACATATGCATGCTACCAAACAACAACATAAAAACAGTTAGACAGCTATTGTGATTGCCTACATTTTTGCCTAAACTGATTAACTTCAAACTTTGCATATCTTTGAGAGGAAAACATCCCCAAACCTAGAGTATGCTGCTGGAGTATGCAGATTTTGCTCTCTGAAAATAAAAACCTCAGTTCACTGTAGAACAGGCAGTTCAATTTGAGATCCCATCTCTTGTAGGAGATGAGGCAGATTAGTGAATTAGAACTCCCAGAAATCCCCAGGAATAGCTCAGCCTAAGTAGAAATCAAAATTCTCTCTTTCTTTCAAAATTAAAAAAAGAAAAACAGACAAACAAGCTTTACCTATTCATTCTCTTTATATTGTCTAAAACAAAACATATCCATGAGTTTTGTTATGTTTATTCCACAGAAAAATTTGGTGGCTTCATATTAGAATTCCTCATCACTAGTGGACTGGTGAACTTCTCTGCTAGTATAATCAGTTCATGTAAAATGACATTACCTTTGAAAAAGATCTTTTTTTGAGAGGGTGGGTTCAGAGAGGGGAGAGTAAAGTTGACAAGTCAAAGCATTTTAACGGATTTTTCTCTACTGTCAAGACTAATATTATAAAAGTATAATGCAGAAATTTAGGAAACATAACTGTCTTCTTTTACAGTTTTCCTACTGAGTTTGAAACCATTCATGGAAGCTGATGGCAGTGCTCTTGTAAGTACGTCTGAAGTTATTGTGGAAATACTGAGTTACTGGATAATTTGAAGGGARTGTACGTTTGGGTTTGTGTCCTTGTAATCACTAAAAAGGACAACATCAATATGCTAACAAGATCTTGCTTATGAGTTGGACCTCGTGGTGTGACTRTTACATAGCCTGTCCCAGTTCTGCTCTCTGAGTGACATGAAATCTATTGTATGGGCCTGACTCCAAGGTCTCATCATTTCCAAGTCCCACCCTTCAACAGATGAGACAGCAACAACTTAGGACACACAAGCTTAGGACACCCTAGAAAAGGGTTTTCTTAGATACATGTTACACTCTTGTGAAGCTGTAAAAAGAAGAAAAAAAAAAGAACTGATCATCATCATTGCCTTTGATGTTCTCAGATTCACGAGTTGGGAGTCAAACTTCATGAGGCACGAAGTCCCACCCTTCAATATTAGTGCAATGCTCCTGCTTTTGCTTGTATAAAACATTTTTCCTTCACATAAAACAGCATTGTACACCTTTACCCTGTTTGTTTCTCTTAGGGAGTTTGCAGACTGCAGGCCCCTCAGTATTTAGGCAGAGCATTTGCTTCTTCTGGCAGAAACGTTCCCTAGGGGTATGCCTTGACTGTTCCCTGGCAGCTTCCCAGAGAGACTCTGCCTGCCTGTGGTTGGTTTCCAGCTGCAGGACAAGTACTCCAGCCTGCCTGTTCGGAAGGAAGGCTGGAAAGAAGTAGCATCCATGCTACATATTTGCAATTCAGAAATGAAAACTCTATACTGACAGAAGCCTCTCACTGAAGATGTCTCCTTTCCAGTATGCTTTTGCTTATCTGCGAAACCAGCCTGACACACTAGTGTCACACATTGCTTGTGTTTCTTCGAAGACTGACAAAATTTGGTAAAGCAATTTTGTCAACAGCATCAGACTTCTTGGTATATTCCATTGCTGCAGTCTGGAATTAGAGATTGCTCTTATGAAGAACAAACTGGATATTTTTTCTAAGATGAGGATGTGATTTTTTTTTCTTTTTGGTACAGCTCTGAACAGCAACAAAATCATTAAAGTTGCTGAATTTCTAGTTTAGAATTGATTTGTTAAAGAGCTCTCTAACATTAGACCTTTTGCTTTTCCCTTGATAGAAAGGCTTAAAGCTGTGTTTTTTTACTTCAGCTTTCTGGAATCCTGGAAATGAAAACCAGGAATGTAGCTTAATTCATGACATCTCACTCAGCAATGACTTTATGACATGTTTGTCACTGATTTTATCCAGGCAAACTAAATGCATTGCTGGCTTGGGGAGCTGCCCTTCCTCCACTGCTATCCCAAATTATCCAATGAAACGTGAGGAGATGGAGATCCACCACCCCTGCCAACCTGATGCAGGATACTGTAACTGCTGCTGAATACTAAATGCACATTTATAATTTTCTGCTGCTCCAACTTCTTACTGGGTAATCAGTTTCTTCTTTGACCTATACTTAAAGCAGGCCCTGATAACTGATAATTTCTGTAATATGGATTTCAATTCTTCCTTAAGAGATGGGCCACAGACTATACTACTTTCATCTAGGTCATCAATAAAGTTTGTGGGGAAAAACTGCTTCTTCCTCAGTCGTTCAGAGAGCCACATCCTGTCACAGAACTGCTGTTATCATTGTACAGGTTTGTTATGTTGGGTAAAGATGATCAAGTGTCCCCACTGCAGTGTCGTGGCAAAGGTGCAACATATTCCCATTCTATAGTTTCTGTGCAAGGAGAGTTGATTCACATTTGTGTTTCTTTGTGCTTGGCAGCTCTAGAAAAAAAGAGATTAGTGACAGTAAGACCCCTTGATTCAGGAAAACTGTTTTTCCTTTCAGTGTGTCCTAAATAAGGCATTACTTTGATTTGAATGAAGGAAAAGAGAGGCTCATATAGGATGGAGAAACATCAGAGACTCTAGTATAACTGATTTGTTTTCTCTTTGCTTTTCTTTGTCTGTTGTCATGGAGAGTAGTCTGAAAGAGACAGGCCATGATAGAATTAAGGGAAAAAAAAGAGAGAGAGAGAGAGAGCGAATGAAAGAACGAATACGTGATGATTAAGCAGGAGTCTAGSATTATTCATTCCTGGTAAAGCCTCCCACAAGTGTGTTGCACAGGTCATCTCAAATAGGCACCAGATAAGCACAAGTCTTTGTGATATGCAGTTCTGCACTCTGATACATGYTACAAAGATAACTAGATAGAGAATGTTCTAGCTTTTGTAAATATTGATGATAGTGGTTTCTTTTATTACTGTTTCCAGATGGTGCAGCTTTATTCACCTTTAATTCACCTGCAAAAAGAGACATTGAATCCTTCAAAAATATTATGAAATAGTTTATGTTTTCCTTAAAAGCTGGCTGGTTAGGTAGAGAAAATACATTAGGGATGTTCATAACGTAGCTCTGCAGTGGATCAGGTAGCTACCAGCTTTGCATAGCAACACTGTGGCCAAGCACATTAAGTTGTAAGTCCTCTATATCCAGCTTTTGCCATCCAGAGGTCTCAAAATCTTCCTAAAAATAAAAAAAAGTAAATGATATCATTCCCATGCTGGAGGTGGAAAGGCTGAGACAAGGAGAGGTAAAGTATTTGATCCACTGGCAGACTGGTCCACCAGCCAGTCTGTCTAGGGAGAGTTTGTTCTAAACTCCAGACTTTGGATATCTAATGCCTTCTTTTTTTTGGTCCCTGGTCTTCTATTTTAGTTTCATTTTCTATGCATTTATGTGGGATGAAATATTTTCTATGTACACTGCAAATGAATAAATATAATTCAAGTATGTTATTTTTACAGTAATTAAAATTCATATATATTGCATGGCAATTTTCTGGCATGTTTATATATTACTGTTAGGATAATCTGCCAAGCTTGTGATTTTTTTTGGTTACTTTGCTTTTACAAATTTTATGAAACTTTTATTGATGTAGAGTGAAATATACTCTCTGTATTAATTTGAAAACAAGTGGAAAATACAGTCTTTTTTTCTTTTTTTAGGAGTGCTTAGAATGTGGTAAAGGAGAATAAAATGCCTGATGTGTTCTCTTAATTTCTCCATGTTCATAATTCCTCTTCATGGAGTGTAATGAAAATTAAAATATTGGAGTCCTAACTTTTATTTTTTTAACTTCTAACCACAGAACACAATTCAGGTACGAATAGCGTAGAAGCTGCTTGTGGGTGTGAAACAGGAAGCACTAGTAGATAGACACATGTATAATGGAGTTGTTTGCTCTTGTTCAACTACATATACATCAATTTTAATTAACACATTTTATGCTTCAGCTACAAATGTCCTTTCAGCTGTGAGTGGCTTATGCGATTCTATCCTGCATATACCACCAACATCACCACCACATCCTTTTCTAGCTTCCCCCTCCCCTTTCTACACAAATGTTGCAACACAATCTGAAATTTCCTCTTTTCTTTCCTTCCTGCATTTCTTACAGGTTCCCTTGCGTCAGAAGACAAAAAAGAAAAGTCAAGGTAATGAGAGATTTCTTTTTCTTTTTTTTTTTTTCTTTTCTCTTCTGGGTTCCTCTTTTGTTATTTTCTTAGTGTATCTTGTTCTTGGGAGGGTGAGGATTTTAAACTGCTGCTTAGCTGATGGAAGATTGCTTTTTAATTCCACTGATTTTTGCACCAATTCTGAAAAAATGACAGCGTGCTGTTCCTTTGGGCTAAATCCTTGCAGTATGTTAATTGATTCAAAGCTGGAAATCAGTGAAGTAGAATCAGACAGATACGTGTACATACACACACACATTAGCGGTTGTCATGTACTTAGCATAATAGTTTTCTCTGGCTGTGACTTAAATAGATTTATTGTTTTTTAGTGAAGCTATGTGAAGGGCAATGTATGCATGCTTCCTTTAACAGGATCAGAGGATATATTTTTAATTTACAAAAAGTCATATCATCTCTATACATGGTTATCTTAGCATTAATTAGTATCTGCATTATCTATAGCTTACTTTTGTTTTTATGTATCAGGATGCCTTCTCAAATTAATTTACAGCATTATAAAACTGAGTGACTTCTAAGTATATTTTAAGATATGCTTGGATGACTCTTAAGATCACTAGCTAAGGCTGATATCTTTAATTGGCAGCAAAATCTTTTCTGGGAATGCACTTTTAAACAAGCAGAACACTGTATTTTAAATGGCACAGGGTTCTTTATAATGAGCCGACGGAGGATATCGTGTAAAGAGCTGGGTCCAGCTGATTGCCAAGGATGGCTCTACAAAAAGAAGGAGAAAGGAGCTTTCATTGGCAACAAATGGAAAAAGTTCTGGTGTGTGCTGAAGSAGTCATCGCTGTATTGGTACAGCAGCCAGCTGGTGAGTACAGTGTCCATCCAGCTCTGGGTGGCTGATTATATGGGATCTGCTGGCACTGAGAAAAGAGGAGTTGGGGGTGCAATTTAAGTATATCCTAGAGAAGTACACATATCTGAATATACTTCTCAGTCCCGGCATTTCATGTGATCTGAGAACTGTCTGTGTGAATGTGAAACATGCAGAAAACTGTTTTCTAGTTCAATAAGTGCTTGTGAATTGTTAACTTGTTGTCTGTTCTGCTGTTTGAAGAACTGCCCTTTTCAGGCATTCAGAGCATTCAGTTCAGGGTGTTTTAAATTCTCTTTTGGCATTTGAATCTGGGAAAGTTTTTCCTGGGTCGGGCAGTTTACAGACGCTTACTATCAAGATTCAAAATAGGAACACTTCTTCACTTCTAATTCACTTAATTTTCAGAAGTGTCTCTCCCTCCAAGCATTCCACCTTCAGCTTAATCTGTTTTTTTAAAATTTTGATTTGAATTTTATTTATTTATTTGTTTGTTTGTTACTGTTTGAGCTGATACAGTTGCAGGTATGAACATTGCAGTTTTGGCTGTTTGCGATTATTTTGCTCTTAGTCTTACTGATGTCTCCTCCAGAGCATTTTAATTAAAGGTTCTTGCATTCTGCTTATTTTTAACTTCCTACTGTGATGAATCGGGGCTAACAGTCAAATTTGCAGGAGGACATTGTTTTCAATTTAAGGTCCAGCTTTTTGTTCAGGAGATGAGCTTTCCCCAGGACAGCTGGTGTACATAACCTTTCTCTCCTTGCCAGTCCACCCCAGATAGCCTCCTTCACTTAATGTGTCAGTGGTAAATAGTCTGAGATAAAGAGCCACAGTCCCTGAATTTCTGTAATCAGCTGAAGAAACCAGGAATTAAGAACCAAAAAGGGGGGAAAAGAAAACAGTGTAGTGAGAAAGCAGAAATGGAATCCAGGGTAACTCTTTAATCCGCTTTCTAGATGACTATTTCTGCAGCTGACAACCCTCACTCAGGCTGTCATCTAGGGCACTGCAGATGTTCTACTTGGATTTTTAATGGAAGTTTATGGCTGAGTCCAAAGCAAAGGTGGGTCCTAGGGAAAAGCTTCATTCCTGCATTCCAGGCTACTTGATGGGGCAGACTTGGTGTCTTGCACGTGCTAGGAAGATTCAGAYGTAATTATTCACTTCCCTCACTTCTACTGCTATATCCCAATAATCTGGCACAAAAGCTCCTATTATATTTTAATGATGGATTGACAGAACCCAGAACTGGGGATTTCAAAGGATTAGGGGATGCTAACAACCAGTAGCTTCAGTGTGGAATTTTGAATGGTTATCAGGTTTTCTAAATGCAATAGGCTGCTTTGAATATCAGTGCTCCAGGCCCAGCTCAGAATGAAAGATTAATGAAACCTTTATTCACTCTTCCAACATTTTAACAAGTTAAATGGAATCTGACTTTTTTCCACTGGTTTATTTCTATTGCAATAATCCCCATAAAATGTCTTGCTAGCCTTTTTATTCAAGGCATAAATAAGAGTTAAAAGCATAAAAATATAAAATATGAAATAAAACTTGTCATGTATGTAGTATCCCCTATTTTCCTTTCAGCTGTGGGTAGAGTTTCTTTTTAATGGGATTAAAAACTTTGACTTTTCACAGATGGCTTTTAAAGACAGTACTGTTTTTGCATGCAGTTCTCTGCTTGCAGTTGTCCATCTGGCCAAGCAGAATTATGAAAGGTGAGCTGGCAGGCTAATCAGACCTTTTAGAGATGAGAAGTGTTGGAAAGAAATTGTTCCGAGGAGTAATCAGACTGAGAAAAAAATAAATGATGCAGGATTAGGCAAATTTTGTGTTATAGGAAGAGAAGGCTGGGACGGGAAGATAGGCAAAGTCATCTCTTTTCTGCTCGTTGTGGTCTGCCTAAAATCCTCTTTCAAGATCCAGAGAAGTCCTGGTCATGGCAGGTCCCAGCGCTTCTAGATAGCATTTGCCAGTCAGGTGAACTCATCCTTTTAGTCCATACCTGCTCCACTGCTGTCCTTGAGTACCCCAAGATGAACAGGGTTGAAGAACGGGCAGCAGCCTCATTCCAATTTGTTTCATACACTTGGCTCCAAAGAGCTCATCCAACTTTGAGATGTTCTTGGCTTGTGTCAGCCCCTGACTTTTCACCTATTGCAGTACTTYTTTTTAAACGAACTAGCTGGTAGCACTTTTTTGCTTTCAACTTCTGCAGACTTTCACACACAATTGCACGTAAAAAAAMCTGAGGTTTCTTTGGACAACATAAAAAGTGCAGCCTCTATGTCAACCTAGATTCAGGCAGTTTGCAGAATCACAGAAACTACGGGGTGTTGAAAGAAGGTGAGGTGTTCTTTGTTAAGATATGTTCACTTAAATTGATTAGACCAGAACCATGTTTAGTACAGCTCGTGGAGTTATATTTACGAYGAATTTGACCCATATATTTTCACAAATATTTTCACATCCAAATTTATGAAGCAGAAATAGCAGTGATATATTCACTGGCTTGCTTGATATTTGTTTTTACTTCTCTGTGAGCCTGGTTTTAATACTATCTGCTGTTCCATTGCCTTCAGAGGAGGAGTCCTATGACAGGCCTTCTTAGATATTGAATGAAGGTTGGTGGTGGAGAACTTGGGCTGAGGTTAAATGAACTGCCTACTTGTAGATTGTCTGACCAGTTTCTTTATTGTAAGAAACAAGAATGTTTTGTTAATCATTGTGTATAAACTGCAGTCAACCAGACACTGGCAACTGTAGCATAGCAACAGAAGGGTGCTGGACCTAACCTTTTTTTCTAATGGAGCTGTAGGAAAATGAGAAGTGGGTGGAATTTGTAACTGAACATGCATTATTCCAGATTTCGGTAGGTGACCTCAACTGACATCATGTTCTTGATGAAGTCTGTCTTAAGGCCTCTAAAGCTCTGGAAGTTTCTGTTTCTCTGATTTAATTTGCTTTCAGATTGCTCCAGCTCTGGATCTTTCACACCAGGCAGATTGGAGGAAGCAATATAGGGCACTTCTGGTGACATTTACAGATGGTAGTTCCTTCAACTTAACATAGAATACATAGTGGAAAAAAAATGCTGAGAAGGATCAGTAATAGCAGACAACTTAAGAGTAAAGCTTCTCATACAATGAAAGCAAACCAGGATACATAGCTAAATCCAGAAGAGTTTTAAACTAGCTTGCTGAGGTACTGAGAGTAGTGATGCTAGGGCAGTCTCAGTGGGCTTGGATAGACTACTCTGAAACTTTTCTCTATGTACACTTGCTCTTTCTGTAAAACATGGGTATACTTACAAATGGGACAGGGAAAATTTTATTGAAACATAGACATACCCCCAGTCTGGGGAAGGGAAACTATTTAGGCTAGACGGAAATAGAGAAGGATTGGTTTTGCAATGGAAACACAAAAACTTTTAGGAAATAAATTTAAGTAGTCAGATCTTTTGGGGTGCATTATGAACACTAGACTTCTTGGAGAACTGCTCTTTAGTGTCTGGTTTCCTCTTTTTAGTACTGTTCTGTATAGACAGCTGCCTTGAAAACAAGCATTTAAAGAGGAGACTGATGCTGGACCACTCATACTGAAACCCTTGAGTGAATCAGTACTTCATGCAAAGAGGAGTGGAGGCGGAAGATCAGCATGTATAACACTGGACTCCTCTCTCATTTCATGCTTGTTGCAAATATGTGAA
This sequence comes from Rhea americana, assembly GCF_003343005.1. NCBI lineage: Eukaryota > Metazoa > Chordata > Aves > Rheiformes > Rheidae > Rhea > Rhea americana. The sequence continues at coordinate 391,312 of NW_028185417.1, read as the reverse complement.
TAATGTTGGTTGGAAAAGGGCAGCGCACCTGACTTGCAGGTCTTTGTTCTTTTGTTGTATAAGTTGGCTGTGGTTTCCTGGTATGCTTGGAATCCTATGGTTGTTAGGACATTAACATATCCTACAGCAGGATATGTTAATGATGGTTGTCAAGGGGATTCAGCTAAAAAGAAATATAAAATTAAAGGGATGCAGGCTGTGATCGACTGTCACTATTTATCTTTTTTTTTCCTTATTCACTGCATTTAAATTGTGTTCCTCACACTACTGTCTTTGCCAGAAGCTGCATGATAACTGCGGTCTTCTTGAACAGAAGCCTTGCACATTTGACTTTAGTAACTGGCTACATGAGTGATAAAGTCACTGATGTCTGCTGAGTTTGCTGAGATCTTTGGGGACTTCTGATCCAACACATTACACAGTTCTACAGATTGCCTCACTGGTCAAATAGTTTGAGTTAAGTAATAGCATATTTAACATTGCATTAAAGATAATATTTCAGAGAAAAGAAAATATTTAGGATTTCTGTATACTTTCCATGTCTTAAATGCCATTTTTACTTCAAGAATAACTGTGAAGATGACTTCCACATGTTCTGTTCATAGTGTTCATTTTAGAATTCCATTTTTTGACTGCAATGATACTTGTAAGGTTTTACTCTTACACTTTTCTTTTCCTTCTTTTCTTCTCCTTCCTTTTGTCTGATACTTTGAGAATTACATATCCATCAAAATCCTGCTTTCTGTTACACAGATAGCAACCTGGGGTGTGTACCAATGACTCATTATTTCTTTTTTTTTAAAGGAGATGTGGTTCCTAAAATTCACACCATTAACCTCACTCCTTTCATTCATATATAAAAAGAAACATTAAACTTTACTTATAAATGAACATGGAGGGGGAAATCACTGATAGAATTATTATAAAGCCAGAGAGTGATGCATTGAGCAACATCTTTTACCAACTTGAACATGCCAGATACTGCAGAAGGACTCTGGAGAGTTCTCTTCAGTAAAACATTTTCAGTTGGTAAATGTAAATTAATGAAATCAAAGCCTATAGGTCTATTTCCATGAGGAAATTAGAGAGTCGTCCTCAAACTGAGATACATGTTGGACATGTCAATAATTCTGGTCCAAGTTCCCACCTCTGTATTGGTGGGAGTGTCTCAGGTGAGCATCCCTACACTGGATTATAGGCTCCTGATAATTCAGGAACTCAATGAATATTCAGATATTTGCATAAAGTAAAACTGCATTGGGAGCAGACACAAACTTAGGGCATTTTATGGACTTACCTCCTTGTAAGAGTCTATGCAGCATCCTAAACAATTTATAGGGTGCAACTGAGATCAATGGCTAGTGCATCAATAGATAAAATCATCTGTATGAGCTGTTACTGTGATTATAACCTGTAAGGTCCTCCCCCCAACCCCACTCAAAATTAAAAAATTCTTTATCTGCCTGATAGCTTACATATCTCTAGCCATGTGTTGACTGGTGTGTGTGTGTGTGAGAAGGCGCCCAAGTGTATTCCTTTTCAAGAGGTCTTCTGAATCTCTCTCTCTCTCTCTTTTTTAAATATATATTGGACATATTGTTATTGTAGAGCAACTGGCATTGTACGTATTTCTCATCCAGCGGTGTGTGTAATAGTGGCTTTGTTACCATGTGAACTATTTTTTTTAAGCAGTGTTGCCTAACAGAACATTATCTATCTTTAATACCATAAGCAGTCCATGAACAGAACTTTTCATTTACTTCTCCCTACTCACTTCTTCACACCTATATATTTATTGTACTCTGGATCTAGGATGGAAATATTAGCTTAAGGTCTAATTGGTTGAAATATTTTATATATGTAAGAGTTTTTGAAATTTTAGCTTGTTACTCTTTTCTTTAGGCAATAGGTATGTTGTCTCTGTCTTACTAAATTCTGATTTGTAGAGTGGAAACAAAAGTGCCCTCAAGCCAATCTCAAAAAATTTTAGACAGGTATGAGTATAATCAGAGAGTATTAAAATTCACAATAGTAAATAGGCAATTTTCTGTACAAATGAAGACAGGCTGTAAAATCAAAATTTTTTCAGCTCAGATGCTGGTGAACATCACTGTTTCTTCTATAGTGGAGGAAAACAAAACCCCCAAAATTCCACAACTGCCTTTTTTTTTTTTTTTTTTTTTTTAAATCCTGGAGCTACCAAAGCCATTTACCGGTAAAGATACAATATATAAACCAATTTAATATACTTAACACCTGTAAACTGGAGTTGATGGTTACACTGTGATTTACTGTATACCAAAGAACAGATATGCAGAGGTGCTGGGAAGTCACCAATGAAATATCCAATCTCTATCCATATTTCAGTTCTCTGAGCTTTAATGTTTGAAAGTATAAATCTCTAAGACTTGACTCAATGAGCATCTTTTTATAGTCTGTTAATATTCATGCATAATGTGACTTCAGATGCTGCCAGTCATCTTCATTTAGCCTCACTCTTTGTAATTGTATTGTATATTTTACCTGCTTTAACTGACTGTACGTTTTCAGAATTTTAATGTAGCTAGAGGTAGGGTCTGGGAGCAATAAAGAAGCAATTCAAGAATTAATATTTTCCATATTTTAGAAAGCACATTTTTTCATCATATTATATGCTACATTACTGTTGCTCTTAGGAATCTATTGTATCTGATCAGGAGGTCCAGGTGAATAAAAATAGATATAGTTTGGAAAAGGTTTCAGCTACAGACATCAGGGATTTGAGGCTAACTAGTAACTTTACTATTTTTTTTATCACTTTCTATCAGAGTCCAGCTAACATGGAATAGYGATGCCAATACTCATTAAACGCTCTCCCCTCCAAAAAAAGGAGCTAAATCTCCATATAATCTCACGTCTAAATAGTCCACTTGAAACATCCTTCTAGCTTTTGTTATCTGCTAAACCATGTCTGCAAATTTTGAGGGGGAATGATAATTTCAGTGGCCAAAGCCATCTGGGGTACGCTGGTAGCATTTAACCAAGGGAGCTCAGCTGCCCGTGACTGTCCCTTTGTCTCCTCAGCATCACTTATGTATAGGTGTGTATGAGGGAGCCTATAAGGCGTTCTGGGTGTTTTGCAGGGGAGACCCTCCCCATCTCTCTCTCACTTTTGATTTTTGTTTGCTGTAAAGGCACTGAGGGTTCATATCACTCACCAGACTCTTCACAAGCAAACTGATAGAGCTTCCAGCCATGAAATCTCATTTTTTTTCCTGTGCGTCTGGGTACTAACTGCAGAAAGCAAACTCCTTTGTCTTTCTGWTCTCAAATGCTGTAATTGTTAAATGGAATAGCATGGGATAGCTGCTAGTCCAGCATAGAAGTCTACTTACTACTACTCTACCAATTCACTTGTCCAGGCTCTCTCAAGAGAAGAATTTATGAATTCCATTTTGATAGCACAGGGCTCTTATAAGACCTTTTTCCTTGATCAAATTCTATCTACAGTTGTTGGCACTAGCAGTCTGGGAAACTAGATATGTATTTTTCAAATATACATAGCACATGGTTTTCTATGTTGTTGTTATGCGTCCGTATAAAACATATGCATGGTGTATAATGTCTTGTATCAAATACTTGCTCCTCTGAGCTTTATGAGTGAAAGCCAGGCCTGAAAGAATGATATAATCTTTATTGTTTATGATACTATATCATTTATCTCTCTTGAGAGGTTTCTGTTTTCAGAGAATTTAGTAGTTTTATTTCCCATGGCATGCACACAAAGCCTGGCTGATTGTTGAAGTGTGCTGTGTGATCAATGAATGCTACACAGGAACTGGGTTCCTCCACCTCCTCGCTGCTTTTAGTCCTGGTTTGAGCAAATTTAAATTTTGCTCTTGACARTTTCAGACTCTGGATTAGACTTTTGACTAATCATGAAGGCTAGATAAGGGTACTCTGATGCACATGCTTTGGAGTGTGAAGGAGGAGGAATCTACCTCAACACTACATATGAGGTGAGGATCCTTCCTCTTCCAAGCTCTTTAATATTTGGAGGTGTACAGCAAATCCTGTGCTTACACTCCACCATTTGCATCGACAGAAGCAGTGGCTTTCTAGCATCCAGTACCTGAATAAATAGTATCTGGTGTAGGAATATTTCTCGTTCCCCAATATCAGCCAAAAAATTGTGTGTTAATCTGTCTCCATGGTGCTGAGAATATATTTACACGGTATAAAAAGCTGTCAAAAAAAAAAAAAAAAAAAACACACTATGTTAAACACTGCTAAAGCAGAAAAATCTAGTGCTTAACAATTGGTTTATGRGGTGATTTTTTTTTAATTGCAGGCTGAAAAAGCTGAAGGATTTATCAGACTTCCAGACTTCAGTGTGGACCGAGCAACCGAATGCAAAAAAAAGCAGTAAGTTTGTCTCTTGGCCTCAGTTTTGAATGAATAGATTTCTACAAGGTTTGAGTCTCAGAGACTACTTTCTACAAGACTTGAGTCTCAGTAGTGCCTGACAATGAGGCTGTGGGGAGCTTTTTTGTTGTATGAATAATGAGATATTAATTGAGCTACTGAAGGAAAAACCTACTGCAAAAATATTTTTGAAAACTCTCTACCAGGTGTGTTCCTATAGTCTCTTAAAATGACATTTAAAAAAAAATATTAAGCCCTTTTCTTTTGTTTACTGCTGACAAATAGGATATAGTCTATTTTAGATGCCTTCTCTTAGTAGGGAGATCAAGTGAGGCAAGTGATGCTGCTTCCCTCTGAGCTGGGATTATTCTTCAGACTGCTGTGGTGCAACTGACTTTGGGCTATGCTTGAAACCTGCAGTTGAGCAGGGAATGACAACTTTTGTTTAGCAGCATAAACATTTCAAAATATTCTCTCCAAATTCTGTATGTATTGCTGGCTTCCAACTGCTTCTGAGTACACTTCAAGGGTTTGGAGGGGTACTGCTGTTGTTCCAAGTTATAAAGCTCGACATCATTTTTATTCTGGCCCTTAGAGAAAGTCTTCTTTCTTCTGCTCTGTCCTCACGCCCAAGTTAGCTGTAGGCATTCTTAAGTTTAACTACGGGCCTGAGTTCTCAAAGAAAAGAGCCCAGATGCTTTGAACAGGGGGAGCTCCGTTTGGTTTTCTCAGAGGAGAGGCTGTTGAGTCACATAACACAAAACCAGAAACAAGTGTTGCCATTGAATTCTGTAACTGTTGGCCGTCAGTGACTGGGAAGAAAATACATGCTTATCACTTACTTGAGGTGGACTAAGTCAGGAGACTTACAAGGGACCRATCTGGGCTTCTTAATTAACTGAGTCCCAGTCAAATACTGTATGCTTCCACAAGACAAATGTGAATTCATACAAGAAGGAACCAAAAAGAGAAGCGACAATCTAAGGACTGGAGACATTTTAAAGACTGTGAAAAGGCTTACTGATAGGTATTCAGCTAAAGCACAGTGTGATGCTGAGACCAACAGGTTAATGTATGGCTATRAATCACCAGAAATCTGATTATTATCATAATAAAATATTTGGTTTTAGGGTCTGCAGTTCAAGATAGATGTTGATGAACTGTAAAGGGTATTTTTCTGGGAAGGGTATTATTCTTCTACAGTCATTATAGATTGAGGATCTTTTTTTTGACTGTATTTTCAAAACAAGGAAAGCTCATATCAACGCGGGGAAAACATTTAATTCAAAAGCAGTGCATGCTGTYTTCTTATTGAAGTGACATACCTACCATCAGAACTGATCAGGCATCATGGGAAATCTGCCAGTCAGCACAGGAAAACTTGAAACCTTTTCCTTCTGTTATGCATTGCCAGAATATTTCAATTGGCTAGTTTCAGTTTCTATCATTCATTGTTTGTTGTTGATGACTTTTTAAAATGTGGAGACAGTAGGGTGTTAGAGATCAATTAATTTTACAAAGTCCAATGAATAGTTAATTGATGATATTAAAATCTCAGCTGCTTAGAACAGCCTCCATCTCTMTGGCCCATATTGTCTTTCATTCAAGAGAGCCTCTGCTGTGCTCTGCTGTGTAGAAGGAAAAGAATACAAGGATTAAGGGTGGATTCCCTCGATCTGAGAAGTTTGGTTTCTAGACGAACTCAACCTGCCTTTTTTTCTGATATGTCTCCTGTGACCGTTCACGTGCACTTCCAAGCACAATTAGTTGATRGCAAGCTCCAAGGCAGTTGATATCATTAGGATAAGTAAATTTCCCTTTTCCTTTCCTCTTTGCAACTGGAAGGAGCAGCTTCAAAACACTGTTAGGGTGGTAGAACTGCATATAAGAAATGTGGTTTCTTATATAGGTTGATATTTAAGCTGAAAAAGATCTTTCAAAGTTGATGCTCCCCTCTCAAGGCATTGTTAAGAACAAGGACACTGGATCAGACCACATCCATTTTGCCTAGTATCCTTCCTTCCAAAATGGCCAAAAGCAGATGTCTAGCAAAGAATAAAAAAGGAGGCAAAACATATTTGGTTATTTCCTTAAACTACTTCTCTAAGCTCTGAACAATTTACTGATCAGAAGCTTCCTGAGCCATAAGTAGGCCTGTGTATTTACTAACTTTTGGTGGATTTCTTTTCCACCAGTTTCAGTTGATTAAGCCTCTCTTAACAGCATCTACAATGTCCTGAGTTGGAGCTGCAGGACATAACTACTGGTGTGTGAAGGAGTACTTCAGTTTTGATTGTTTCAAACCTGCCAGTTAATTCCCTCTTTGCCTCCTAAAACTTACACTGGAAAAGACAGGGAAAAGCCAGTCCCTATTTCACCTTTTACATGCCATTCATTTACTTCAACCATCAACTTTTCATGCTTTAGGGTCTTAATCTCTCATGGGAATTACTCCACATCTCGGACCATCCCCGTTACTTTCTTTGAACCTTTTTCAGATTTACTTTATTCTTTCTGAGATGAAGGAAGCAAAACTGCACCCAGCATTCAAGATATAGGTACACAGTGGATTTATATAATGGCATAATGAAAGTCTTCATTTTCTTCTTTATTCCTTCCTTTTTTTTTCCCTATACTTTATACCCTTTGAATAATGTTTAGCCTATGAAATGAGTTAAAAATAGAATTGAGTTTTAAGGAAAGAACTATTTGCATGGATAAGCTGATCCAGATTAATATGGTGGAGTGAATAAATATTTTAAATAATTCATTTAGCTATTTTTTTCTTATGTAAACTAGTTTTCTTCATACATCTTTTATTTTTCTTTTCTTAAAGTGCTATTAAGATCAGCCACCCACAGATCAAGACATTTTATTTTGCAGCAGAAAATGTTCTGGAAATGAACACGTAAGTAAAAGTGAATGACCATGTTTCATCCTGTCTCACATCTTAGAACACTCACTCTTTGAAAGTTCATTCTCTTACTGTCAAGTAGTTGTTGAGAAATTTATTCTAGGAGTTGCTAAATCTTTTTTTGTTTTCTGGTTATTAAATAGAAGGTAACTACTTCTAATTCAAGTTAAACATCTTATTCTAATGCCGGATGTTCTGGTAACTTGAATATTTTTCTTTAAGATATTAGAAATGGAATATTTGTTCAGTAATTAAAGTTGAAGTCAGGATCTTGTTATTAGCCTAATTTTAATCATGACTCAATGGTCACCTCTATGAGAGCTTTCATAGACCTTTTAGTGTTCTTTCCATCTATAGATATGAGACTTGACATAYATTTACCACAATGGAAAAGGAGAGAGGTCAGGAGAATGTGTGTGACCTTCTGAAATAGCTATGGGTATAGAAAYGTACCTATAGATATGTCTACAATACTGTGCAAATATAGGTATATATTTATAAATCTATATTCTATAGGTACATACATGTAGCAATATGCTGCCCTTTGCAGCTTGGAGAAGCGTAGAGCTTGTTGATGGGGAAATAACCATCCTTTTCTGTATAGCTGTGTTTCTTCCCAGGGCTCCCGAGTGGAGTGGGAAGTTCTTAAAGCAGATGGGTTAAGGAGCACTGAGAATGAGGGACCACTGGCCAGAGAAATATTTCTGTAGAGAAAGCAACCGTTATTGAGACATGAGAGGGGACGATATAAGGGAAAGGAAAAAGTAGAGCTAATGGAGGACATGTGTGTGTTAACAGCCAGTTAGGAGCCCAGCTGGAGATCCTCAGAGTCTTAATGACACTTTTGAAGTGTTTAGTCTCATGTGAGAGAGTGATTGAAATCTGTGCAGGTGTCCCAGCCCTTACACCCTGAGAGTGATTTTCTTTAAACTCTACTTTTCAAGTAAATTTCATTTCGGCTTAAAGCTAGGTAGCCTAGCGTTAAAGCATCTTGCACTATACTACACCAGCACTAATTCCTCAGCATTTTAACCTATGATGTTTTACTTGGCAAAATATAAAATACATACGTTTAATACATAAAGTACACATGCATTCATGCATATGTCAAAGCAGACTAAAAGACATCTGTTCTTTTGGCTCCAGTCCTGCAAATACTTCTGCATGTAAGTGGTTCCACTGAACTCACTGGGGCATTCATGTGTGTCATGTTACAAGTTAAGTTAGTTCTGTGCATAAATGTTTGATAGATCACAACGTTTAGTAACTCTCCATGCATATATCTATTAAATCAACAGTAGGTTTGTTAGTGCAGTCATTTGCTTCATTAATWTAGCATGTATTTGCCATAGTTATGCACACATGAAAAGAAAATGTATGCTGGCTAGCTGCATGCATTTACCTGGCCAGCTTAGGTCTGGCCTTGTGCTTAAAGAAATCCTGGACTTCTTAGCAACCCTTTTCTTTTGTTTACTTTTTATTTTTTGATTAAAAATATCTTCCGTTAAAATTCTGTTTTAAAAAAGTCAATAATAAACTCACTCTTACAGGAATGATACTTTGATTTCTCAAATTATTATGTGTTTCTATTGTTCATGTTGCAGACTAAAAATCCAGTTGTATTGCCATTGGTCTAACTGGCAAATTTCCCATTGCTTCAGTAGGAACAAGATCAGATGCAATAGTTTCTCAGAGTTATGAATCTTAATTCCTGGCCTGCTTCCTAYGTTCACTATTTAGGCCTTGAATTTTAATTTGAAGGTCTACAGTTATAGTTAGAASCTGGATAGATCTGAATGACCTACAAGGAAACAACAGTATGCAAAAAGTATATCCAGGGATTGTTTCAAGCAGCAGAAAAATGTAGCCACCTAGGAAGAGAAATGAAAAACTATTAATAGCTCAAAAGCAACACAGGAAATGAGACTTACTGAAAACAGAAGTGCACAGGGATTTGAAGAAAGCCCTGCATAATGGTCAGAAAGTTGGGTTTATGTGGCTTTTCTTATATTGTCTTATAATAGTTTTGGCCAGGACAACTGACATCATTTTTAATGGCTCTTATTGCTYTTGCTTCATCTCATTTGAGAGATGACACCTTAACAGCAGGACTAAGCCAGTGACATTTTGTTACAACACAAATATTTTTCCTTTACCTTCCACAGATGTGGCYCCTTGGTTATCAGTACTGTTTTTCTGAGGATTAGGAAAAGATGATGTCCCAGYCAACTAGTCCTAGCTTACCACATGMAGTCTGAGAAGCACACAAGGGCTATATAACTGARAAGTATGAATAGTTTGCTGCAGTACTTGATTATGTCACTGATTCAGAAATTAGTATATGGAACCGATTTAGAAAATAAAATTCTAGGTAGCCTTACAAGTACGATAGGTAGTTGTAATAGTACTTATTACAAGATGGACCTATGAGCATGCACAATGAGTAGTGCATTYCTACTTCTAAGGGCAACTGTGCCATCCACAGATTTTATGAGGAATGGGAATATTAGCACACAGGTAACTCGTGTCTTTTTAGAAAGTGCTCTAAGAAATAGAAAGAAACTGACATTTAGACTTCAGGTTACCACATAGATATAGTAATATAGAGCACATCTGAAAGGAGCAAAAGTGTTTCAGGACAGAATGTAAGCATCTCTAACAATATATTCCCTCTTTTTCCAATGCAGGTGGCTAAATAAGCTGGAGATGGCTGTAGACCCTCAGGCATCTAATGGGAAGAATGAAGAAGGTATGTTTCTAACCATCGTTTTAGTATRTATCTACATAATGTTTTTGCATGGCGAGGTTTTTGCTAGGTTGAGTTTTTGTCATCCATTTTCTTTGTTTTAAATAGTAACCCTGGGCCTGTCTACCTACTGAGCTCAGAGGCACCACACTGACTCAGTACAGGCTAACCATAGTTAAGGAAACATTGGTGAGCAGCTTATAGAGACACTCAGTGATCCTTCTGATCAATGCGTAACTACCACCGGGCAGTTTGCTGGCTGGCTAAGCCCACAAAATACAAAGAGAAATAACTGTGCTACTTGGGTTTTGAGTCTGTAAGTTGTATCACAGGAGTTGTGTTGTGAGCTGGGAGCTCACTTGCTTGGGAACATCTCGTGCAACGTAGATATGTCCCTAACGTCTCCTCCAATTTAGGAGGTTCTAAGACCAGCAATGTCTGCAGGCGTGCAGAAGTATACAAATTCCTTTCCAGAAAAGCCCAAGAGTTAATTGTAGAAAGACTAATTTTAAAAGCCTGGTCTCCTAAAAGAGATTTCCTAGTTTTCAAACTGGCATAACAGAACTTTGTTGGAGGTTGATACGTGCACCCAAATCACAAATATGAGTTGAGGACAAAGAAAGACTTATTTGTCACAGTGCTCAGTAGGGCTGCTGGTGAAGATGCACATGTTTGGAACTAGTTTAGAGCTCAAAGCACTATGGGTAGTTTTATGAACTGCCCCTTAGGAAACCTAGGATGAACTTTGACCCGAGAAATGTGTATCTTTTAATGGGCTTTTGATTCTCCATTTCTGGAAAATTGGTTCAGTATCTCTTTTAGAACTTCTCAGATTCTGAAAAAAACAGGTGTTATGGAGAAGAAACTGGTGTTTAGACTGATATGAACACTTAAGTGATGCAGCTTGTTTTGTCTAAGCATTGGAAGGCCAGCTTTGGACATGCAGTACCGTTTATTGATTAGTCTGATCCGGCTCCATATATACTCTGCCATTAAAAGCAGCATTTGCTGATAAACATAGATATCACTCATTTCTGGAGATCCAGGAGGTCTCACCTTTTTTTTTGTCTTCATTTCATTGTTTCTCTTAATTGTCGAGAAACCTATTAATTCCCATTTCCCTAAATTCCTTCAAGATGTCTGTGTCCTCCTGCAACCCAATTATATCAGAACAATCTGAGATAATTAGTATGGAGGGCTTTGCAGAATACTAGGCTGTGTAGCAAGAACTGCATGATAATTATACTTGGCAAAGAAGTATCCAAACATGTTTTCCATGTTTACACAAAGGAGAAGATTGATTGAATGTAATGATTGTCAAAATATTAGATACAGAAACAAATAATTTTTTAAAAAAGTTCAGAAAATGTAGCATGTTGGTTGGCTTCGCTGAGTCAAGAGCTTGAAAATTTGATTAAAAATAAGAGCCAACTAAGCTTCATTAAAAAAAATGAAAAGAAAAAGTACGAGAGAGACAAAGAGAGATAAAATAATCCACCTGAGCAAACTTTGCAGCAGGTTATCTAACTACCTAGGAATAAGCATAAGGTAGCCAAGATTTCTTCAACTTTTGGAGCTGTCTGCCTGTCTCCCCTTCATCAAAAAGCCCTCTGATTCTGGTGCTGAACGCCTACTCATCTTTCCACTCCCGTTTTGTCACAGGTGCTCGATCAGCTCTCTTGAGTGTGGGTTCAGTACCATATCAGCAAGCCCATGTGGACATGCCTTACAGAGGCACTGTTACGCTGCAGAGAGATGTCACCATTACCCATAGCCATTTCTCCTTCTAGTGATCCACTTCTCCCCTCTGTGTCACACACCATAACTCTCCAGGAAGGTCTTGGCTCTCGTTATGGCTGTTCTTGTAGATTCATTTGCTTTCTCTGCCTTCACCCCTCCTGTTGGCAGATTCTTTTTCAGTTCTTTGGTCTGAAAAAAAGGGAGCTATAGAAACAGTAAGTTCTTTACTCAGAGTTATTCAGGAATGTATTAACAGAGCCATAGAATTTGATACAGGCCTTACTGTAGCCAGTCTCAGTCCTTTATGCTAAGAYGTGCCAACACATATTTTCACTAAACTGAATAGCAGTTATGCTGTTAAAAACTCTGCAAATAATCATACCGGGAGGAAATACGTATATATTATTCAAAAAGTAATGAAACTCCGTAAGTTTCACTTTGCTAACATCTTAGAAGCCKTTTTCCCATCAATGAAATTGTTATCTTTTAAAACTTTTTTCCCTTCACAGTGTAGTTATTAGAACCCCAGCACAGAAAGAAAGTGTGTAGGTATTAGTTTAGCTAAAAGGAGTGATAAGCATAAGTGTTTACCCACAGACTATGCTAACGTTATTATCTACTGATTCAAACCCATGAAGTCCAGCTCTTAAAAAACTCTCTCTTAATATAAACAACCCTTACTAACTTGGAGAGAGATGGCTGGAGAATTATTTCCACCAGAGAGATGCAGTTGCTCTTTAAAAAGAGTCCAAAAGTGACTTTAGGCAACTCGCAGTGAGGGAGAGGAAGTGAAGAGTGCTGGCTCCAGTGGAAACCGCAAGGGCAGCCTTTGCACTGCACATCTGTCACTTAACACTTGCTGATGTTGTCCTCATTAAACTCTTAACTGATTACTACYATGCACGTCCCCAGCTCAGTCCCCAGCTCACCGGGGTAGGGGTGAGCGCTGTCTCCCTTGACACATGGTACAGCAAAGCTTGCAAACGCTTACTCCTACAGAGGTTTGATCTGAAGGGGCGATGAGCGCCAGGAGTTTTAGTGGAGGGGAAGTGATTTTGCCCGGTGGTTACAGCCAGGCTCTGGAAATAGGAACCAACAATTTACTGCCTCCTGTTCTTGTACATGTCTCATTTTATCAACTGTCTGGTTATCACTTTATTTAATCCAGTGTTAAAAAGCACTTAAGAAGTGCTGGAAAATACCTCCACGTGCTTCACAGGTAATTAAATAACATGACTGCCTCTTTGTCATGTGTCAAACGACACTGGGGCTCTATCTGGGCTTGCTTTTCATTTTAAAAATAATGAATGCGATTTATAATCCTAATGTGTTTACTTTTATTACTAGCTCTACAAATATACCACTGTTCCACATGGTGTGCCCACATGAGTTACTGTGTGGTGGCAAAAATTTCTGATGCGGGGGGTTTATTGCTTTCCTAAGTACCATGTAAGCAATCTGCTTTCCAAGCTCTCAGGCAAAATCCAGTGCCTGTTGCCTGTTCAGGACAGTTTGCTGGTTACAGAGATTAAGGGACAGAAACTACTACTTGCAACAGGTTTCCATAAATTATCCAACAAACCAGGCAACCTTTCTTTTAAAGGCTGAAAAAAAAATTTCCCCTTTAAAGCTATCTATGGCAGTGCCACCTGGTGTTTCCTGCTGCCACAGCAATTACTATATTTTTTCTTTTTTTTTTCCCTAAAAAAAAAAAAAAAGAAAATGTTGCCATGAAGTAGTGGAGCATCACCACAAGAGGGTTAATTTTCACTCTAGGAGACACTGATGTGTTACAGTGTGGTCCTCAGACCATAAAGTGCTATTTAGTGGTATTGGGCTACCACAGTGCTGCAAGGAATACATGAGTGTCAGCCTAACAGTTTGTTTTTGTTCATTTTTCTGTATCTGCCCCAGAATGTTACAGTGAAAGTGAACATGATGATCCAGAAATAACAGACACACCACCTCCCCCCTACACGGCTCAGCTACCACCTCCTCATTTGGTAAGTCTTACAGTAATGAGCTTTTTTCTAGCTGCTAACCAGTTGGAACAGATCTCTCTTCAGAAGGTGCATGTTTACCTAATAACCTCAAAAAGTTGCTGTAAATGTTCACTTTTTGCCTGTGAAACGTGGATGCACTAACTCACCACCCACCCTATGACAGAGCTTGCTGTTATTCTAGTCTCCTCCGCTGAGAGCCTCATACTTGAAAGAACAAACTCCTTCYGAGGAAGACATACCTGTTTTAGAAAGGAAGGTGTCACTCTACCTCATGGACACATTGTGTCTTTCCTTTACAAGGTTTTTAACACACAACTGTAACCTAATTATTCATACTATTCTTCCCTTATCCAATCCCGAAACTTTTTTTCTTTTTTCTTTTTTTTTGGTGACCTCTGACAGCATCATCCAACAGATTTATATTTATTTGAGTGAGATACTCTTAAAACTGCTGAACTCAGAGATACACTTGTGGTAGGAAAGTAAAGGGAAATGAAAGGAAAGTGGTCTCTGTTCACAGTGATAAAATCTATTCTTTTCYTCTAATTCTGAAAAAGAGACTATAAACAAAGAAAATAGGCATCCTCCCCAGATCCATGCTCTTTTTCTCTCTTTCTGTGGAGCATTTGTCCAGAATGTTCCTTCCTGCCTAGCTTCAATTCATGAGTTAAAATAAGCAGTATGCACCCTCATGTGTCTAATTAAATTGACTTACCTAATTGCTTTCCCCAGTGTTCTCATCTCACTTTATATACCTCTTACTATACAAGCTTTACTTACTCTATGTTTAGAAATGACTAATCCATTTAGAGACAGTAGTGTGCCTGAAATAAGGATCCTTAGTTCAAGCCTTTCCCTCCTCTGCTGAAAGCTAAAGTCAAGGGGTACACAGTAATATACTTGCTATAATTGCACCTCATAAAGGGCAAGTGCTCACTACCTCATCGGTCTGGTGCAGGTTCCTCTACTGGTGCACTGAAATGACAGTAGCTGGGGTGCTCACAGAGTCACTGAATCAAGAATAAATTTGAAAAATGTGGATCAGCCGTAGAAGCTTGCATGGTCATAGTCAGTAATAAAAGGAGATGTGATGGCCCAGAGCTGCCTGTCTGGGATTCTTTAATTGGCTCTCATAAAGCTGGGAGTGTATGCCACACCATCACCTATTTGCCCCCTTCTGTTTCAGTCAGATAAGTCAGTGTTCACTTCCTCTCCGAGAACAGTTGTTTAATGTTAATCGCTGTAAAACAATCCACCTGGCACTCCAGGGATGTGTGGTGTTGACTACTATATAAAAGGTGATTCTCTACTGGCTGTATTAACTGAAAGTTAAATGCGGCCAAATGGCTATAAATATTGGAGGAAATAGGAACCTTGGCAACATGATTCCAAGAGTTATTTTGGGCCAAAGGCTGATAATGAAGCATCTTGAATTTTATATCTCAGTGGCTTGCCTTTAAGCGGYTGTAGATGTCTTTCCCTTCTGCTCACCCTGAAAGGAATGCCTGCATTTTTCCAGATGATCAGTTTAAACAGGTGCTATTTTGTAGTTTTCTGCTTTTCTGGCTTCCTGCTGCGTGTCAGTCTGCTGCAGATACAATCTCTGGTTGTCTCCTACCCATATGCTCTTCTGGGAGGGTACAGTAGGAGACAAGGCTGGCTTCAGGGTTTTAGTAGGGAGGCAGGTGCTGGGGAGGTCCTGCTTCCTCAATCTTTCCTCCCAAGTCTTATCTTCCCTCCTCCAGCCTTTTCCTTTCTGAGTTGCTTTTCCTTCTCCTCATCTCCATTTTAAAGTCAGTTCTGCCATGGACAAAAGTTAGTGTCTGCTAAGCAGATTAGTCATCTTATACTCCAAAAAGAGGGCACTGAGATAAGCTTCAACAGCCACTGCTCTACCCTATGCTTAGATTGCTAATGTGGTGGGTAGAAAATACTTAGGTACCARCAGAGCCAATTTGATCACAAATTGGAGTCCTCTTTTAAATTTTGGTTATCTCCCCCCTTACTCCTGACAACTATTGGGGCAAGAAAACCACTGGAAAGATTGGGAAAGCACAGCTTTTACTGGGAAGTCAGTTCTAAGGATGGAGCTCTTGGTTGGTTTGAGGAAGGCTGATTACACGCTGCTTGCTGCCTGTTCGTTCACTACAGAGTTTTTACACCAAGCTATGAGACCCTGAATATTTGATGGATTTGGGATAATCCTATATGGGTACACATCATTTGGGATGCCTATTTGCATCTTTTCAGATTGCTATTGGAAGAGACACTTATCCTGGAAACTCAGACCAACATTAAGAATGTTATAGGCTCTTGACAGGGATGTTTTTACAAAATAGAATTTAGAAGCAGTGGACACTTTTGAAAATTAAACCTCTTCTATCTCAATTAGAAAGGTCTCCAAAATTTTTGAGATCAACTCCAGACTGGAAACTATTAATCTGGAAACTAATAGCCATCCAGGTGCAGGCTCTGTTATCTTTTAGAGCTACATTTTGCTGTTCTTATAGAATGAAGTTTTAGTTGCTGTTCTGTTCTCACCTAATTCAAAGCATTTTGACCATTGAAAAAACAATCAATAGTGAGCACAAATTTTCTATGTTTATGAGTGCTTCTGGTACTGTTGAAGAAGAGAGCAAGCAAAAACCAAATACATTTTAGCATCTGTAGGACACAAGTTTTACTGCCTATTGCATTAATTTTGCTGCACAGGAATGGATTTATTGCTCGAAAACTAGCAGACATGTTGAACCAATAGACTGCATCAGTTCTGAAAAAGTTGTTGATGTGTTTCATGGAGATAATTTTTTCTCTAAAATATGCCTAGAGAGTCCTTTATCTCCAGTGGAATCCTTACAATCTGCTGGCTTGAAYATCTGCTTTTTAAAATATCCTCAAATGGAGATTTATTTTTACATGGATGACTGCAAATCTTCTGAAGGAACCACTTTAGTAGCTTAGCTAAACATTGGTCATGCCAAGAAAAATAAAATATATATATTCACAGACATACAGAAAGAGAAACACATTCTGGCAGTCTTCTTTGCTCTCACCCAAATCTTTTCTGTAACACAAAATGAAAATAAAAACAAAAATACATTCCATTCAGTGAGACACCATTTTCCTTTCAATAGCACTTTCTATTGCATGCAAAAATGCCAGAAAATGTAGGTGAGATCTGACCTATTCCTTTTCTGCCTTTGAACAACTGAATTTAGACCATCGACACCATGTGTGCATGAGCAACTTTTCAGTYGTTCTGCTTGGCTGTACAAACAGTTCAACAGTTTGTCTTTTCAATAGGAGTTCTGAGACAGATGAAATGCTTCAGGTCACTCRTGTTCCCAAGCGCACTTTTGTCCCTAGTAGGTGTAGTTTATGACAGCACCTCCTTATCCTTTCCTTTATGGTGCATTTGTGAAGTTTTTCTTTTTAAAAACAGATAGCTACCTGAAACACAGYATCGCACTTTTCATAAATAAGGTTTATTCCCATAACATTTGAGAKAGTCTTGGGGGAATGGCTTTGAAAATTTACGAAAGTGAAGAAAGCAGTGCAAACAAATGGTGAGCACAACMTCATATTGGTCCTCCTCATTTTCTGAATTGTTTAGTAGCTACATGAAACAGCTAGATCAAAACGTTAGGAAGAGAATCTCGTTTGCATTTTTTAATGTAAAAAGAAAGTAGTATATGCCATAGCAACACTGAGTTGCAGAATTTTACATAGCTTAATCCAAAAATGTTGTCAYACTTTGTTTATATGAATACTTCTGTTTCTAGTTTACCAGGTGACTATTAATAGATGTTCCAGGCTAGTCCCTTTATGGTGTTTTCATCTTGTCCARGTTTCCCTAGCAACATCATTTCAGTAATTTTCAGTACTACTAGCTTAGTTATCAATCCCTAGAGATCTATTCTACCTATGTATATAAACTTTCCAGACTTGTGGTCTATCAAGTCTGATATTCTGGTTTTGTCAGGGGTCAGTAGCAGCTGATTTGTAAGAAGGACTCAAATTTTTGAAGTAGCAGATATGAGAAATCTGGCTTACATATTTGGTCTCATTGTGTTTTCTAGAAGTCTCTGCTAATGGCTGCAGTATGAGGCTTTGTCTCCCTTCCGTTACTTTATTGTTGTTAATCTGCTTCTGTGTATTTGTGTGTATCTGTATGTTTCTGTGTACCTATGTAGGAAATTTTTGGCCTTCTTTGAAGCTTTGCTTGGCTTCAACTTTGATTTGGCAATGCCACAATTAACTGTATAGAAATGTCCTCTCCACACAATTATATTTTGTGTAGAGTTGTTCTTGTTAAYAGTTTTGAATACGTGCCTCTCAGTTTGGTGGAGTGTCCTTTTATTTCRGTATTTGATTCTTTTACTTGGCTCATCTTTTCAGTTGTGGCTGGTCAGTAAGAAGCAGACTAGCACCAGTCCTTGTGTGAAAGAAGTTGCTTTTGGCGACTAGACAGTAGTACAAGACAACCAGCATAATGACTCCTGTAAAGGGGAGATGCTGCTACACACCTTTCAGAACCTTATTCTTTTTCTAAACCTTTCTTTACCTGATATCATGCCCCTATTAAATCCTCTCTAATTCGTCTCCTAGCTCCTAATGATGGTTTGTAGATGTATCTGATCCCCTTCTGATTGTATTAACTCTTGATGAGACCAGTACGGCATAGAGGGCCCTAGGATGTGCTGACTACTTCTGATGCATCTGTAGCGAAGCTCAGTTCCAAGACTCATGTGCTCAAGGAATAATTTTGGCAGGTGAACGAGCAGCACAAATCTTGCACCATTCYCCTTTTGCATTCCATTTACCTTTGGTTGCCTGCCTTTCCCTTTCACCATTGACTTGCCATTGTATTACCAAGCCTTCCTGGCTTGGTGAATGATTAGTCCCTTRAATGGACCAGGTGAAATAACTGTGCTGAGAAAGTCAAGATAGTTCACTGCTCAGGCTCACTCCTGACTGTCTCCGGTTTTAGCACTGATGGATTTACTGAATGCTTCAAGACAACTCTGTGGTCAAAAACTGATTTATGGMTTCTCTTCTGCACTCTTGATTAGATCAACAGAGTGAACGTGAATAATGAGTGAAAGTGAATGTGCAACCTAACATGGAACGTTGCATTCAAAACTTGACATTCTTTTTCTTGCTCTTTTGTTTCCAGGCCTTGCCAGGTTTTGATCGCCTCATCACTTAGTTTTTGAAAGTACTATTATATGAAAGACTCGCTTTCATACCTCAGGCTTGTTTGGATGCATATTTGATCAGATTATATCTGTTTTAGTCAGTTAGCATTTCAGCTGCGTGTCTACAGTATGTATAGCCTAAGAACAGGAATGATTTGGAATAACTATTTTTTTTTTTGGTTTTGTTTTGTTTTTTTGTTTCTGGAAAACAGGATCAGCAGAAGTCCTCCTTGACCTCAACTCTGTCAAGTGAAGCATCTTGTTCTCTCTCCTCTCCTGAAAGCACTTTCAGCTCCCAAGAGTCGTCATCTTCCTTGGTGTCCAAAGTGGTTTATCCTGAAAGGCAGTCCTGGCTTGACCTAGTTAACAGCTCTGCTGCAGAAGAGGGTGATCAGCCTTTAACCTTCTGTGTCCAGATTCACTCAGAGGAGCAGCCAGAAGTGGACTGTGGACAAGTGGCAGAAAACCAGGAGGTCCAGCCTGGTGGTGGATCCCCAAATTTTTTGATAACTCAAGATATGCATTGCCTAGCTGTGCTAGATGCAACAGAACAGAAATCACTAGCCAAAGGTGAGTGAAGAGATTTTGTCTGCAGTGTGATACAATGTAAAAGTTTCTTTTTTTYCCCTCTTTCCCTTTCTTTCCTTTATATGCTATACTGAAGCATTTTCTGGTGGCACATCCTTTATAACATCTGGTTTACTGTGCTTCAATAGATAACCTAGTATCTAAATGATAAATACTTTTAGATTTTTTTCTCAAATTTTGCCTAGATGTTAAAATCGTAACCTCTGTATAAAATCCTAATACAGACATTTTTATTGGCTTTGTATATTTTAAAATGTCTGACTTTCATTGGATAGAATTGAATCTAAATTTTAAGAAAGTCTCACAAGTAGGGGTGGAAGTGGACAATGTCTGGACTGTCACAGAACTGACATCCTAAGCAAAATGGCATGTGTAGGAAGTGGTGAATAGGGGGTAATGTCAATCCACATTTAAAAATGAAAGGAGTTACTTTCACTTTCACCACATGTTCTGTATTGATTTKACT
Source organism: Rhea americana (assembly GCF_003343005.1). NCBI lineage: Eukaryota > Metazoa > Chordata > Aves > Rheiformes > Rheidae > Rhea > Rhea americana. The sequence goes on along the minus strand of NW_028185417.1, from coordinate 371,253 downwards.
GAACTTCCTCATAATCAAGAGGAAACATGTGCAATCCTGAATCAGAAAGTCATTTAAGACTGGACGYTATTTAAGCATATGCGTGTTTGCATTGATATCCTAATACTGAAATATACTGCTAAATTAAAAATATGGTACTTTTTCCAGAATTTGGTTGTTGTTTCTTTAATAACTCTACTGCCATAGTAAAGCCATGTGCCTTGCCTTTTGAGCTTTGGGGAACTGAAAGTAGTGAGCCTAGCAGAAATGGTGTCCCTAAAGAAATACATAGTAAATGCATTGTCTTCAGTAATTTGACTTCCTGGATTAAATTTGTACATGTAATGTCTTTGGGAAACATTCTTTGGGTGAACTGAGGGATTTCCAGGTTACATACGAGCCCATATTTAGGTACATTCAGATGAACTGTTGGCGTGTATGCTGTATATGACATAGTGGCTTAAAGATCCCATTAAGCAAGGTTCAATGGTTGCTCTTTAGAAGAGTAAACATCACCTTTTGCTTAAAATATGTTACTATGGCATTCTCAGAAATCCTGCAATAATGCTCAGGGTGATGCTTACCATAGTAACTGTACGGGTACTGACAAGTACTTTTATGGATGATCATAGATTTAGCCTGACAGATTTGTAATTATTTAAAGCACATTTTTGTAGGCTGAAATCATATAATGATACAGTAATACTTACCAATAAAATTAGGATTGAAATATAAATCCAGACACATTTTGTTATATTCCTAACATTTGGAAGGTGATTTAATTGTCCGAAAAATATTTTTAGGGAAATTAATATTTCCATCTGCTCACTCCGTAGCAGGCAGCTTTTCCTTGATTGTGGAACACTTCCACTCTAACCATTCTGGTGATCTGTGATGAAATTCCAGAAATAGATCATTGCAATGAGATAGTCACTATGGAAACTGTATAACCTCACTAGTTACTCTCTGCATCATAACTTGTTGTTGAGCCAGTAAGAGGTGCTCTGTATATGTGTTTTTCTTTCCTTTATCAAGTCTGCATGGTATGGGGAGGGGATGGAGAGTGTTTGCAACTTTTTCTTACAGTGGCCTGTGGAAAAATAATGAAAAAAATTGCAAGGAGATTAACTAAGCTACCTCAATTTGAGAATATGAGATGGAAAAAAAGGACTAATGTACAGTAACAATTCAGTTCAAAATGAAAGTTATTGGAAAGGATGTAATTCTGATTCTATGGCTTATTCTCCATGAATTTTTACCTCCAACTAGTTAATATGGATATGCATGAAYCCTATGAGATGAATTTCAAGTGTGGAGTATAAGCTAGCTGCCAAACCGTATTATTTACCATGAGCCATAAGAGCACGATAGAGTGATCTGCTGTGAAACAAGGAGAGTGCATGCCTCAATCATCTGCTAGTGCAATCAGTATTGTGTGCTTTATGATGCTTCTCCATAGTGCATTTCTCCCCACTCTGCGTGTTTTAGAGTAACTGGACYGTGTGCCAAAGGAGACGGGACCGTCTTGCGTTAGTACATGTTCTGAAAGCATTTGTCCAGTGTTGTGCAAAGCCTGTACTTGCCTGTACTGTTCTTTTTACAACAGCTACGCATTCTTTGAACACTCTCACCCCACAACGTTCAAGCACGCGCATGCTCTCTGCTCCTCCTTATGAGGAGAGAAATAACCTGTCACACAGTCTACTTGGTGGCCATGTTCTGCTTAGCAAATGCCCCATGTGAAGTTATTTGCAGCTGATAGCTGCTGAGCATTGAGGTGAAAGTTTTCAAGAACTGAAGAGCACTTTTACTGGCAAAAGACAGAAACAGAGATGAAAATGAGAAAAGCTGTGAGCTAGGAGGAAGAGCAGCTATGACTTTGTGGGAAAAGCATGTCATGAAAATACCAGAAGAGTACAGAAACATTAGCTATGAATTAAACAATGAAAGGAAAGTTTCATAAAGAATATCAAATGGCCCAAATCTCTGTGAGAAAAATGAAAGATTCAACTAAATGATAATGGATTATTTTTTGAATGAAAACTCTGAAATGAAATCTGCTAAACAACTCTGTCATGTGCAAAGAGATGTACGAGATGACATTTTGAAGGCCTTTCCAGCCTTACTCTTCCTGATTTTATGAATGTTTTCAGCCTTATTCACAGCTCTGATTTTTGAGGAAAGTTTATATACCAGAGAGTAACACAGAGTACAAGAAAAGACAAAATTTAACAGCATTTTCTTTTGACAGGAAATCAGATTTACATTTACTTTGTGGGAAAAATAATATTTCAGTATTGTGGCCTGCTACAGGTACAGAGACAAAGGATTCAAAACTCTTACAACACACAGAAACTTAAAGGCAAACAAGCAACAGTTAAGAATATAAACAAGTATCTGACTACGTGCGCTGTATCCAGAAGCTGGCCTTGCTTCATCCAGGATGGCCAGACGCTCTCTGCAGCCAAACTTCACCTTTTGTATTTCTTCTGGCAACTGCTGGAAGAAAAATTAAACTATCATCATCAGAAAAAACAATAACAAAAGGAAGCTTCAGAAATTGAAAGGTTACTACAAGAGAACAGGAATATGTGTTTGCATGTAGTTAAGGATCTTCTACTATAGCAACAACATCCTTCTTCCTTACATTTCCTTAAGAATTTATGTTCATGATCAAGTGAAGTTAATGGATCTTGGCAAGAAATTCCTGTGGTACCATCTTTTATTTCACAGTAACTTGTAGAAGAGCTGGCATGTGCTCTGATATTCTGGGAAACCTCAAAAATATTTCACAAAACATTTGAAATTTATCTAGGTTGATTTTGTGGGAAATAACTGGTTAAACAGGAGCTGGATGCAATCAAATCCTTCTTTTTTTCAGAACTGACATCCTCTTCCCCTCTAGAGTTTGCTTGTGCCAGTAATAGCTAGAACAGATCTTCTGGTGTTCTCTGGCCCCTTTGTTCCTGCTGCAGAAATTTCAAAAAAACATGCTAGATTATGATTGCTTAGACCAACAGATTTGCCTATAGTGAGGATAATTGTATGGAAAAACAGTGGTATTTGAATGATTATTTTGCTTCTCATCAAAAAGACTTTAGAAATCATAGTGCAAATTATGATGTTGCAGTTTTCAGAACTTGGAAAAAGATACTTAAATGTGTTATTTCCAGACAGGTCAGAGTTTACTAAAAACGATATCTCTCTTTGTGGAGGAATACAATATACAAGAGTATACTGTTGTAGCTAAGAGCATCTTACTATTGGTGGTAATGTATTTTTTCTGTCCTTTTCTCCCACTTTCTCCTATCTCATAGTTTAGTAGTTCTGCATTTGTCAGTGAGGAATTTGCCTAAGCTATGCACTCTTAAATGGAGTTTTCTATTCTATAGTTCTACGCAAAATGTGATTTCCCCACAATGTCGTCATATTCTCACTGAAAAGTTCACTACTACTGTGGAGAGTAGACACTGTGTGCATGTGTGTATGTGTGAGGTGAGGGAGGAAGGGAGTTAAATTTTTCTCCTCCTTTATCCCCAGTCTAGGTCTGTATGCTGTTGCATTGGCATAAAAATGTTTAGCAGAATCAGAAATAGAGGTGTTACCACAGCCACAAGAAGCTCATACAAGTGGGAAAGACAGGGAGAAGAAGCAGTTTTTTCCCTAGAATTAATCCACAGTTGGAGAGCTGTGAGAGCTCAGTGTTAGARGGTGGGAGAACAAGTGTTTAAATTTTTGGGGTTCAGTTTAGAGATATGTTCAGCAAGATATACTCTGTTGGAAATAATTTTCAATGCAAAATGTTCTTTCTGCAAAACATTGCCAATGTCTATTTCTTTACCGCTGGGAAGCATTAAGCTTGGTTTTTCACAGCTGCTTCTTGGAAAGCATTTAAGTTATGAATTTGCAGGTAGACTTCTGTGTTGCTGCTGCAAAGTGGGGAGTCTGAATACCTTGATGTCTCCCACTTGTGGCAAGTTGGCTGAAGGGAAAGTGGAAGCTGAAAACTGAGGACATGAAGAACTAGTATACTCAGTCTTGTGGCAACTTGCTTTTGTCTGTGATATCTCCTGTTTGGTAAGAGGGAAATTCCTGATAAGTGGCACCAAGCCTCAAAATTCTGTGTCACTTTTCCTGAAAGAGGACTAGTGAGAGGTTCTCACTAGCCTAAATGGAATGTGGGTTCTCACCCCACAATGGAATATCTCTTTCTCYGAAATGTTGAAATAGCTTAGGGAAAGACTTTGTTTTTGTCAGCACAGCCCTGGTTCTGTTCCACTTTCCCCATAGTGGAGTCTGACAAAGTTAAGAGCCATGATATATAATTTTTCAAGGAGTACTATGAGGCTTAGGAGGCTGAGAGACTCATAGATGAAAGGGACTGTGCAAGAGCCCAGTAAAACTGATCCTTCCTTAATTTTCTTTGGATGTTTTTGTGGGAGAAAAAGCACAAAACACACTACAAGTAGTACTTTCTTCATTTACTTTCCTGGCATTAGGAGGTTTGTGAAATACTGTAATAGACCATTAAAGAATGTGTGAGTGATGAGAAATGTTTTCTTATCACAGATCTTTTTACTGTGCTTTTAATTGATTTGTTGATATAATGCCTCTCCACTGTTTCCATGACCTCTCCTATTTACAGATTTATGCACTGAATCTAGTATGTTTAGTAACAGTTTTAAGCCTGCAAAGCACTGGGCTTTTTGAACTTGGCTCAGGGGAACTCAGGATATTTAGGCTAAAGGCCAGACGAGCATCAAATATTCTGAGGAGGAGGTTTAATTTAAGGAGGTTTATTGGCAGATTTACTGTCTGTAAATAGCAATATTTGTTTATATACAAAACAAAACCAGCGTTCGCTTATATACAAAATCACAATATTAAGATACTTTTCTTAARCTGTTGTGAGAGAAGCTCATTGCTTATTAATGTAAGTAAAAAGGTAGACAAAAGTACTTGCGTCTGGCTCTACATAGCCTGTAGGTTTCATTCATCCTTTGTTTCCTGAAATTCTGTTCAGCCTCTTCACTGTCACGCTTTCTACGCACCTGATCTCCGGAATCTCGTGCGTTCATGTCCCTGTGAAGTTAGCTGACCTGATCCATCCTTTCAGTGGTCGGAGTAGGGAAAGAGTAGGATATAAGGGGGGAGTTTTTCAAGGTTGCAAGCTTGAAAGAATTCAGAAGCTGAGTTCAGAGTGCGGATCATGTGGAGAGAGCCTTCTGCTGGGGTTTTCTGGCCTGAACTACTACTGTTCTTTATATGCCAAGTACTTCTGTTCTGCCTACCTCCAACCACAAATGCATAAGAGATRTTAGAATATGTAGAATGGAAGATGCATGTTCAGAGAGGGTGTTTTATCATACTTGCTATTTCCTTACACTTTTAGGACAGGRAAGCATCATGAGTTAGCTTCAAAAAAATGTCCAGAGCAGGCATTATAGTCCTTTTGGCCCCGCTCCCTTTTTTTTTTTCAAAGTTGCTGGACAGAGTCAATGCATTTCTTTTTTATTTTTATATACTTTTTCTTGGATATCCATCAAGTGGATCTGATATAGCTGAATTTATCTCTGAAAATGATACTGTGTACAGTCCCGATGGGTGATGTCTGCAGCACATCTGAGCCAGCCCTATGCAGGAGCTGGTTAATGAAACAGCTGCTTCATCCCAAGTAAGTAGGCAGGAAGCTAGTTAYAATTACAAGCCCAATGGCATGAGCTGACAATTTTCAGGAAATACTACTGCTGTGTATTACGCCTTACACGTGCATTTTTTTCTATTTCCTGCAGTCTGTTAAATATACAGCAGTTCTCCTCCTCCTCCCCCAGCACTGCACCAGCGAAGGAAGCTATATTTAGTTCTTGTCAAGGTACAGCAGCCTTTTTATAATCGCAAAGTAATGAAAGAAAGCCAGCAACAGATTGAAGACAAATATTTGTAACATATCATAAACCTTTCCTTTAACCTAAATATTTAAAAGAATGGGGGTGTAGGAGGATGCTGTAACTTCTTAAAACATGAAAAAGATAAGAAGCAGACTCCTGAGTGTGCTGACATACTGGACAGCTATTCAGCTACAGCATTTCAGGCCTAATCCCAGCTCACGTAGGCAAAACAAAGCTTTCTTATTTGCTTTAGCTGGTGCAGAGTGAAGATCTTTAATGCTGTGGTGAGTGTAATGTAGAAAGGACCARATTTTTGCTCTTGGCCTGCTCCTTTATGCTTCCCCTCCACCCCCTTCTAATGCATCRCTTTTCAATTGCAGCCACCCTTGGACATGGCTTGGCACAGGCAAAGTGATGGTTGCACAACGGTGGTTTGCAGTTTACTGAATGCGTTTACTGACCTTGGATGGCTCTGGAGGATGCTCTTGGAATCCTTCTCCAGAGGGACTTTTTGCTGCAGCAGGAGAGAGCAAAGGGACTTCTTCCTTTTGTTCAGAAATTGTTTACTGAATGAAGATAATTTAGAAAAGTCGATATTTAACTTTTTTTTTTTTAAAAAAAAGCACAGATAGCTCTATTGGCACATGGAGGACTGCATTTAAGAAGAACCACCACCATTACCCCCAGTGAAATAAAACTGAATATTATCCCAGTGGAGAATTAAAGGACTCATTAGCACCCTAAAACTCCAATAATGTTAAGATTTTCCTGTAGTAAATACTGAAATAGAAAAGCTTGCAGTGTGGACTGAGGGATAACAGTATCTGGTCCTATCATCTARATGAACTGCACAGTTTGTTGCAGAAAATGGCCTTCTGTTTATATGTGCCCATCTATGCTTGGTACTTTTTTAGCTCTGGCCTATTCATTTTTAAGTCGTCCCCCCCCCCAAAAAAAAAAAATTWCTCTGCTTCAGTTTTTWTATTATTTTATCCTACTTAATTCTCAACAGCTTGCTGGGTTTTCCTYTTTTTTTTTTTTTTTTTTTTTTTTCTGCCATGGAAGAATGTGCCACACCTTGGGAGCCATCAGATTGAAAAGAATAATGAAAATGAAGATAATGAAAGCTTCATTAGGGCCACACAGAAATTGCAACCATAAAAATTTTACTAAAAAAGCCCCCCCCCCCCTTATTTTTTTTACTCTAACATTATTACTTTTTAACTTGGCTAAGATCCCTAAGATCCCTTCTGATGGCTGAACTTAATGATTCTGCTATGTGCTGCCATATTCACATTTTCATGTTAAATTTATTCTTTTCTTTGCAGATCAGGGAAAATGCCCCAATGATGAGATGGAGCGGCTTTATAAGTCATTAGAACAAGCGAGCTTGTCTCCCATTGGTGATCGTCGGCCTTCAACCAAGAAAGAGCTTAGGAAGTCATTTATCAAACGTAGCAAAAATCCTTCCATTAATGAGAAACTCCACAAAATTCGAATGCTGAATAGCACATTAAAGGTGAGGTTACAGAGTAGAGCCAAGGTTTCTTTCCTGAGAGAAACACGCACTTTGGCTGAAAAAAGAAGCAAGCCTGGACTTCAGCCAGACTCTAATTACATATTTGTTTAAAGCTCCAGAGAATTTGATTTAGCTTTTGAAATTGTTTTCTACTTTATTCTGAACATCAATCTAYGCTTTGCTGTTAAATTTGAACTGGAAGCAGAGGCAATAGTTCAGAAGGGCCTCTTTTTGCAGAAGTTTCAGCCATTTGGAAAATTTAGTAAGGAAAGTTCCTTTTATTTAGCTGGAAAATTTGCAAGCTTAGCTTAATGCACTAAATAGGAAAGCCTTTAGCAGAAAGAGTATATTAATGATAAAGGACAAGAAAACAACCTTGAGCCAAAAAAGTTTTCCTTATGTGCTTATTGGAGAATGCACAGGATGTGCCAAAGCTATTGTAAAGATCTCCYGTAACTAAAATATTTTTAATAACAAAAGCATCCTGCTTTTATGTTGGAAATGTATCATGAACTGGAGGGGAGGAGGGAAGGGTTYATGGAACATTTAATGAAAGGGCCAATAAATCTGTCTGGAATATGGGGATTAATGAGGCTGTTTACTTGTCAGCATCATTTTGGCTGTCATGGAATTTCAAATCCTGCTTCTGAGGGAAACAGAAAACTTAACCATAGCATTTAAATTATAAACAGAAGAAAGAATAAATGTGAAGTTGGGACTTCACTTATTTCTTTTTTTGTTCACTAGAAGCAGGGATTGTGTAACTTATTTCAAAAGAGTGCATTCGACTTCAGGCATTCTACTCTGGAGGAATATATGTAAAAAAAAATCCTATCAGCACAGTCATTGATTTGATTATTAGTTGCAAYGTAAGGCTTGGCTTTGGCACTGAGGCCTGTGTTGAACTTGCTGAAGATACACCTGAAAAAACCAGCTGGACCATAAGAATTCTACCTGTTGTAGAGCTTCCAGGCTTGGTATGAGAACTGAGTGAAATAACTCCATAAATTTCCTCTGTGTTGGTGAGTCTGAAGTGAAACATTACCGACTGTAGCGTTACTCTTCTATATCAGCAATAAAGTAAGCCCATCATCATACAGCAGAAAAATAGTTAAGTAATATTCCTATTTTATGGGATAGGAAACTAAATGTAGAAGCATACTGCAAGGTTTTCCCCCAATAGGAGCCTCCTTAATAAATCTAAGAGCCAGTTAGCACAAAACAGAGTAGGATAATCAATGTCATCAGTATAATGCTGAATGGAAGCCTAAAAGCCTTACTGCTACACGTCAGCAAGAAGGAGAGCTTTGCACTGATTTAACACAGGAGTATTGTACGAATTGTGATTAGCAGTGTTTATAAGCTTAGACTTGTCTAATGCTTGTATTTAATACGGAAAAATCATTTTTGGAGTGTTCATAATACAGAAAATGTGTTGTTTTTTTTTCACTCTTCTCAAACTAAGAAATTGGAGTATTGACAAGACAAATATAGCACAGACATTTTCTCACAGACACAAACAAGATTCTGTGCACAACAGTGTTTAGTTAGCCTGTCTGAAAGGCAAATGCTTGGAGTGGGGAAGTTGTGTATACTTTGCATCAGTGGGATTATATTCTTTTAACATATAATATGAGACAGGAGATAACAAAGTCATCTTTTGGAAATTTTGAAATCAAATTCTTTTTCTCCAGATCAATGTTTACTTTGCTTTCATTAAAATCTCTTAGTCTAAGAGATGTGATTTATTCAAGATTCAGTGCAAATCTTATTTTGGACTTTTGACTCTAYAGCTTTAACAACAGATTAATGTTGCTGCCACAATGTATCATTAACAAAAAAAAACTTTGAATGGTTTGGAATAGAGGGAGGCTGTGCACAAAAGTGACATAGGTTGAGGGAAATAGCTTTAGTGCTACAGAAAAATCTATAGCCTGGCTTTTTGCCACCAAGTTTGCCCATTTCAAATACTTTTCCCTTCTCTTTCCTTTCCATCTTGTCCTCCCCTCTTAGGCTAATAGCAGATATCTCTGTACCTGTGCTAGAAGCCSTCTTACTAAGGCTGGCACTAAGTTTTTGGGTAAGGTCTATATAAACCAACATTTCCTGTTTCAGAGGTGGCTCAGGCATCACATGGATTAGGGTAGTTGAAATAACAGTCGAAAGGAACAACTGACTCTGCAAATTCTACTGCCTGCTAATCTTTATTTGCTACTTCTCCTCTTTCTCACTCCCTTCCCTGATATGGTTTGGGATATGGATGTGAGAGCAGCCTATTGCTAATGTCAGGAAGTGTCTGGGATTTGTGGGAGTGTTTTCAAGGTGTTTTCAAGACAGCCACTAGCCCAGACTGTCCTTGGGCTCAATGAATCTGGTGGCAGTAGGAGAAGATGGCAAGAACTATGGAGGAGATGAAGCCAGGCAAAACCAGTAGAGATTTATGCAGTTAGCATGCAGTTAACAAATTGTATCAGCTAGGTGGGACTTCTCTGTCCTGTGATCTACTGTGTGGACAGGCAATAATGCCTGGAAAAGCAAAATGGTGCATTGTGCGGAGAATGTGAGGATATCAAACTTCTCAGTCTCTATCAGTCCAAGATATAGGAGCTGCTCCTCTCTGAGATCTGAGACTAGATTTGTTAATAAAAGCTAGTGGTAGTACTATTAACATCCACATGAGCTCTAATGACCAGTGAGCTACACTACCACATCATGGATTATGTCCAAAATTATTTTCTGTCCAGCTCCTGGAAAAGAGACATTTGTAATGTGCCCAGGGAGCAGGTATTTTTTGAGAAAGAYAGGAATGGGCTGAGTTAGCACATATGTCCAGTGGACTTTTATGTCCAGTTTTGTGTGAGCACTAACATTTTGTGAGATAGCATCTAATCTAGTAGATCTAATTAGATAGCCATCTAATTTTCACAACTTTTCTTTCACAGTTTTGCAAAGAATCTTGAAAAATATATATGTGAAATTATAATCCTGGCTTCAGTTGGGAGAAATTTCTGCCATTGATTTAACTTTGATAGTCTGTTATAAAAATGGGAACAAATTGCTAGGATAGATAACTGGCCATCTCCATGTGGCATGGTTCTGTAATGTTGATAAATTGTTTTCATTACAGATAATAAGCCTGGATTTTTTTTTTTTTTTTGGTTTTTTTTTTTGGTGAGAAGTAACCACTTGTTCTCTTCCTAGTGTAAAGAACATGACCTGGCTACAATTAACCAGTTGCTAGAGGACCCAAAGTTGACGGCAATGAAGTACAGAGAGTGGAAGAACACAAACATCATGCTAGTTCAAGATATCTATCACCAGCAGGATGCCCAGGATGTGTCCGCAGAGAACAGCGAGGAGCAAGAGATGACCGCACTGTGTGTTGCTGAAAGCACTATCTGAGGCTCTGGGTCCGTGGTACACAGCGAGATTTTCCTCCACTGGTCTTCACATATGGGCATTTTAAAGTGCTGCATTCTGAGGTTTGTTTTTCCAAGTGTTCTTCATAAGGAAAACAACTCCTTCTCCAAAGCTTTAATTCCTCTTGCACAACTTATTTCATATTGAAAGAGTGAATTGCCCGAATTAAAAAAAGCATGTCTGTGTCTGAGCCATATATCTAAGAAGAATGTTATCTGAAGCAGAGAAGAGATGTTTTTCCATCTTGGGAGAAGCGAATAGAATGTGTGCCRCTCCTGGAATTCAGAGCGGTGTCTGTGCACTGCACGGATGTCAGACACTGGGGGTCATTCTAACCGTGTAACTTACTGATGAAGGAAGCTACAATAATACCATAAGGATGTAATCTACTCTCTACTTTTTCATACTGCGTGCAAGGTAACCTGAAAGAAGTATTTTTGTCCCCACATTCATTCACTTTGACTGAGTGAGTTACCGGTTTAAACTGAGACAAATAGAATAGTAATTATGCATGAGTCTATATTACAGAYAACCGTCAGGCACTCAGTCTGTGCCCTGTCTGATGTCTTAAAAGTTTCACATTTATTTATGGACCAGACCAAAGTACTGTCTTTCTACATCAAGAGGAGAATGTCTTTCGGTATGTTTGGTGACATACAAATTTCTTGTTAATAAGGCAAATGATATTTCAACTWTTCTTATGGACATGGCAGAACTTCCCTGAGGACTGTTTGCTTCTTATATATTTTTCACAATACTGAATATATAAGGTACAAGTTCATCCCAAATTCCTAACTGGTAAAGTGATAAAATCCCCTAAGCAGAAGCTAAATACTTAGATTCCTGCTGCAGAACTGAAAGTGTAAAATATAGCTGCAAATATTTTTGTACATATATGTCATTTTATGGCTTATATGAATGTGACCATGTACTGTATATATGTTCTATTTATATATTTATATATGCTGAATTTCCTAATGTAGATAGGAACATATGGACCACACCCACAAGATGCGAGTGCTTACGTGTTGATGTGAAGTGAAATGTCTTCTTGTTCTTTGTGCTGTTATTCTTTTAAGAATGAATCACAGTAATGACTCTATAACTGAGAGTGCACTGGGACTTCTACTGTAACTTCTTCTTGCTACTTTCAATCTAGCTTTGAGACTTGAAAAATATCTGTATAATTTCAGGTAGGAAAATGTGCTTTCTAGAAAATGTCATAGTCCCACAYTAGACAAACAAAAATAAGTATGTTAAGAAATTTTGCTGTAGGCTTATAATTTTTCAGCCTCACTGTTCTCAGCACAAGATTTGTTTTTGTCTTCCCATCTTGAGCATGTGTTCAAGTATGAGGAACTTTGTGGAGTGCTGAATTTTGAAAAGCAAGAGTTAGCTCATCATTCTCAAATTAATGCTATTACCAGAACTGTGGGAATTTGCACTTCTKTTGGATATTTTGTAAAGATGTGCTTTATCATTACTTTTAATGTGTCTTACCTTTAAAGTAAAATACGCAATACACACACAAACATATTCACTTGCCTTTAAGTATATTATGCTGTATTATAATTTTGATTAAGAAAGCAAATGCCAATAGTTTTTTTTAGGAGAAAATGAATCTTTTCCTTCTGCTTTGCAGTAAGTCTGATTTAGCTATTGCATTTTTAACACTCAGCAACTTGCCCTTTTAAACAGAGACAGAGAATTATGTCCTGATGCATCCCAAAATGCCAGTTAGCGCTGGGTTGAGTGTAGGAACTGGGATGTAAGTGGCAAGCTATAAGGAAGGGGAAACAGAAGGAAGAATGTGGGCTTCTTTGATGCAAGCTTTAATGGGGAAGGGGGGAATGGACACAGAAGATGGGGGTTGATTGAATAGAGAAGCATGGCTGCCCTGGGGATATCATCACTGCCTCAGATATAAAAGAGGGTAGAAGTGTCAGGGTCAGGACTGATACTGGGTTAGGGGACTAGTCTGCTGGTGGGGAATAAAAGCTGACTGAGACTTGAAAATGGGTGACAATGACTAAATGGAGAAGAAGACAAAAAAAANCCCAGCTGGTTAAAATGCTAATGTTTTCAGGAAATTGTCATATGTGTAGTGAATTCATAATTTCACTAATTCTAACTAGAAGTTGATGAAAATTAAGAAAGCTCAAGAGCTGGTGGAAGTTGGTTTTCAGTAATGCCTTGTTAAAAAATTGAACCCATCTGAAGATGTTTTATCTTTCACCATTCCCAGAAGTCTCGYTGGACAGCAAGTGTCTGCAAGTGTCCAGCTCCCACACTGAATTCTTCAAAGCAGCTGTGGAGGTGGAGAGGGATTGCCCGTGAATTTGGCGTGTTGATTAACTACTCAGCACACTTTAAAATATATGAGCGTAGGGATGAATCTGCTTTGTCCATCTCAATTTTAAGAAGGTGGTGCTAAATAACTGGTAAATAACAGAGGTCCAATTGTATGCACATTTTGCTCTTGCAAGTGCAGACCATTCTGTTTCTCATGAAACAAAGCATATAAACACTTTTTTTTTTTTAAAAAAAAAAAAAGCCTCTTCTCTACTCAGATCTTAAAAACAAGCACATGCTTAAATGCTCTATTGAATAGGGCCAGACTAGTCAGTGCCACGCAGTCCCAAGCAGATCCTTGTCAACCCCCTTCGTTGAAGTAAATGTGCATTGTACAAAGGTGCTCGCTGTCTGGCCTGTACCCACTGTGTAGGCTCTTGTACACACCGGGCTTATATTAGCATATACAACTGTGGGAGCAGTTGTGCCAAATACGGAGAGAGACAAATGTCCTTGGGTTGTCCAAACTCTACTATTGTTTTTATTGTCATAGTGTAGCCTGTAATGTTTTTTGAATTGTTCTTTCAGCTGGTTAATAGGTTATTACTATTGAACTACTGACTCTTGGTAAACCTGCTGGGGGTGAGTTGTATCCTCCTCTCAGGAAAGAGCAGAGAATTCTTGAACAGGGCTGCCTGAAGGCAGTTATCTCAGCAAATCCATGCCTGTTTGAGAAAACAAATGTATGCTTTGGCATTCAGTCTCCTTTTTCTTCAGCTACTTTTTAGGCTCAAAACAAATGGAAAGCTTGGGTAATGTGAACCAAGAATGACATTAAAATAGCATTTTTTYCCCCCTTCCAACACCACTAATTAATACAGCAGCTTTCACCTGATGCTGGCTTCATCGCAGTGGGCTACCCGGCAGTGAAAGCTGTGGAAGGCACAATCAGAGAATGGACCTTGTGTAAGCAGACAGCTACAGCTAGTGGATGCAGTGGTGAACCACATCAGCTGGAGAAACTTTGACAACCGTGTGCTTTACTTAGAGATATTAGTGTAAATGATATTTGTGTAAAGGTTTGATTGGTCTGAATTTGGAAGGTCAGCATTATCTAAACATGGAATAGAGAAATTGTGTGTCCCTGATGAATGCCCCAAAATATTTAACCATCTGTTAAACCCTTCAACAGTCATAGGACTTGTTTCTTGTATTTTTTCAGGAGAAAGTGCGTGTGCGCATACCCATGCACTCGTACATACAATTATTCCTTTGTCTGTAACTCAAGCCTATTTGTATTAGTGCAGTAAGTCTAGCTATGCAGATTTTGGAGTAATTAATTACAATATCTAATTTCAGCTGTTTTTGCAGCCTGCCTCTGGTGACTTTTCTGGAAATCAAATCTCTCTCTATTTTGGTGGTGTAGATCTCATGAGCTACCAGAATTACATGGGATCATGTTTCCTTTCCTAAGACTGAAGAGGTTTCATGCTGAGTTAGTGTATTGTTTCTTCATCTAGCTCATGATTTGCTAAATACTGAGTTTCATTCGAAATGAGAATAAATGATGTGCTACAATCCATTTTCTGCAGAAGTTTTTTTTGGAAGAAAATTTCATACTGAGAGAAAAATGTATTTTGGGACAGTGAGTGAGAAAGGGGGAGAAAAGAGGTGGTATCTGATTTAAAACTAYGTAGAATTTTGAAATTTAGAATGAGTTCTAACTGGGAAAGATTATGGGCATACTGAGTCTATTGTGTGAGTGGAGGAGCTTACATGTCTACAACGGGTTTAATATTAAAACGTATTTTTTAAAATCTCTTAAGGTACTAAGGAAGTCCAAAATAACTTTTTTTGTGAGGAACCCTATAATATGGTGGAAACTTAGYTCGTATTTTTGTTTATTTGGTGAAACAGAAGTAACCAATTGCAATGAGAGTCTGGGTTTACTACATTTAGGTGAGAGATGTCATTCTGTTAACAGGAAGCCCAAGTGGTTTTCTTATAGGAGTAGAGCCAAAGTGGTATTTCCTGTTTTGTATGGAGCATTTAGAAACAGCAGACATTTTAAGATGTCAATCAGAGGTTCCCTGAGTGCTTAAAGACCTATCCCAATTCGGTGTTCTCTAAGCTGCCTCATGTAGTATTCTTGCATTTTTAAGAACTGGCTTTTCTATTAACAAAAGCAAAAATGGAGGTGTGTGTGTTGGGGGAGGGGGAGGCTGTTTTGAAGCAAAAGCAGAACAGAAAACTCTGTACTATGACTGAGCTGGAATTCTGCTCTCCCTGCATATGGGTAATGGGAGCCAAGCTTGCAAAAACATGGCATTTCTGCACTCTGAAAAAGATTGTAGTTTAATTTTGAGAAGAGAATTAAATTTCTTAAAATTTGCCATGGAAGAAGTTGTTCTAAAACCTGTCTGCTCTGGAAAAATGAAAATGTTGCTATTTGATTTCCTCACAGAAAAAATCTAAAGAGTGTGGCTTGTGAGYTGGCAGAAAGTTAAAAATGAAACATATGTGTAATTCTCTAATAGTTATCAATCTTGATGCCTTATGATGAAATGATTGACTTTGGATGACTCTGCCTTTAACACTGAAAATCCATTTCTTTGGGCTGCAATTCCAGCTAGGACAATGTCTGAGGCTTCTGCACACCCTCTAGCCAATATGTGGTCCATTTTGAGGATGCAGCTAGGTGTATTGGTCTCATTTCTTTAGGGTTTAATAGCATACATCACTAGACCATTGCTTAGGGTCCTCTTCAATCCTAGATGTCTTTGAATCTACACAGATTATCCTGACTCTTGAATTTACATATGACTGTCTTACCTTCTCCCACCTAAAGAAAGGGATATGAAAACATCTCCTATATTGATACAAAGATAAATTAACATTGATTTTGCAAAGACTCAGGCAAGTCACTTTATTCTTTAACATTTAGCAGAATAACTCACCTGATGAAATGTCATATGTGCATAATAATCATGCAGTGATTTTGTGCAAAACTTTCAAAGATGAAGACTAGTCAAAAAGAGGAACAATGTGTATACTGTTGTCTTCCATGTAGACAGAGAAAACCAAGCACAGAGGAATACTTGCAAGGATATTAATCAGGCAGGAGCTGCAAGCAGCATGCAGGTATCTGGAGACTGTATTTGGTGTTCTAACTGCTAAGTCTATTTTATTCACTGATTTCAAACTCAAAGCACAATGTTTGCATTCAGCTCTGCCTTTTTGCATCTTGTTGCTCACATACATGACTCTCAATTTTAATGGAACAATACAAACATCTTGGAGAACAAGAGCCTTATGTTTGCAGTTGTCAATTAAAACACAGAAATGAGAGAATATTTTGCTCAGCTTTTCTGTTTTTATTTTTGGCTGCAGATTTTTCAGTTTGCTGCTATATAATGCAATAATGAAAAGCTGGTTCTTAAGAASAAGCAAGTTTGCTTTGGGCCTACTATTATTATTAAGAAGATTAATCAGGAAAAGTCAATGAGTTGTTTGACAGAGAAATGTCTTCCACTCACTGGCCATTTCATTTTGGAAACTCTGTAGGTGAATTAGTTGATTCTCTCTAACAGTTAATAGTTTCTTTAATAGTTTCTTTAGTTTCTGTGGTAGTTTCTTTATTAGTGTGTTTAATAGTTAATAATTCCCTTTAATAGTTAATTGTCTTTAATTCTCTGACTTTAAAGAAGGATATCCTGTGCCTAATAGTCTCTTCTGAGATATGTGGTACATTCCTGGATTTTTTTCTTTTAACTCATATTAGCTGTTTCACATAAAAGGGAATTGAGATCTCTGTCAAAGGCAGGAGCAGACGGAAGAAGGAGTTGGCTAAGCAGGAGGAAAGAGGACCTCTTCCTTTTCAGAGCAGGGATTTAACTTAACCTCCCACAAAGCTATAGCTTCACTTTCACCAAGTGATTTTTTTTTTGTTTGTTTGTTTTAAATCTTCTCTGTAACAAGTGATTGGGAAGACGGCCTGAAGGAGCAGTTTCCACCTGGAGTTTACAGTGGTCTCAACCTGTGCTATTGTGTTCCCTGCTTCATGCACAGCCTGCCTCCTCCTTCATTTCTGGGACTGAAAGACAAACCCTGAAAAAAACCTGCAGAAAACAATTATGTATTTCCTTAGGATTCTTCCTGGCAGTGCTTGGCGCAAGGATGCTGGTGCGGGCATGAGAGACACGGGGGTCAGGGCTGGAGCATGGGCCTGTGCAGGCTACTTATGCACCAGCTTGCACTAGCCGTGAAACCCCAGCTTACCAGCTTGCACCGCCTGTTTTCCTCTGTCTCCTTCTTTCTTTTTCAGTTACACTCTCCTGTGGTGGCACAAAATAGAACCGAGTTCAAAGTTTTATAAGAATAGAAATTAGTTTCAACATTTGTCTTTTATCTGCTTAAGGAAATGTAAATATACCAAAGACTGCTTTAATAGAGATGCAGAGCTTCACCATCCCTCAAGGCAATGGAGCCACACTCGGGGCACTTTGAAGGGTCCCTTTCCAGACGCCAGGCTCCCCTGTGCTCCCAGGCAGCCCTGGCAGCTTGGCACAGATATGTTCCCTGGTGCCACAGAGGAGGAAGGCACCGTCCAGCCCCATTATTGAAATACAGCATTTCAGATTTTGGAAAGGGGTTCACAGTCATCATATTGCTGGTGTTACCGTGGGCTGCTGCTTATCGCTGAGAAGGGACAGACTTGCTCAGTGTTAGGCACGTTGTTAGCACCTACTGCTTGTTGTCAAGAAGAAAATGTTTTATCTTCCTGTGCTCAAGAACTCACTTTATTGTCACTTGTGGGGGATGTTTAGCTCTAAAATCGTCTGATATGATCTTGGGTAGTACATGGGATGCTGTGCAGTGTGCGAAACTGCTCTGTATTTTGATGCAGAAGTATATGTCTTTCCTGCTTTCACTTCTGGGCAGAGTTGTTGTCAGTCTCCGAGAATTGTGCAGATTCTCCGTGTATTGCCTTCGGGAAAAATGCCGTTTTCTTCAAAGGGGTTCTCGAGTACSTTTTTCGGACCGAGAAAACTGATGCATTAGCGCAGCCTGCTGGCTATTAGTGACATAGCAAGGAACATATAGAATTGCAAGTTGATCTGTAAGGGAAGTAGTAGTAACTGTGTTTCTGTTGTAGGCATGATGGTCTCAATTTTACAAGAGAGGCAAGGTTCAGCGTGAACTAACAACTTTTGCTGGAATAACTAATGTAGGTGGAAAAACTGGAGAAGCGATCTGGCACATCAGCCCTCTTTAGATCTGCAACAGAAGCACTGAAATTCAAGCAAAGTACAGACGGAGGCAAAACTCTGTAAGGAAAGGAAAGTTAAAGCCTGTGAAGCCAAAGCGGGTGTCAGTAAGAGAGAGGTGGTAAATCTGTGGGGGAAAACAGTAATTATTGCCCATGAAAAAATGAGGGACACAAGATCTGGAGAAACCCATAAGTTGCCATAAAACTCATGTTTCAGAGTGGACAACTTTTAGCGTCTGATTACTTAATATCTATAACTTTTAGTCAATAAATTGGTGAGCTACAAAAAAAAAAAAAAGAAACTCAGACTTGTGCAGCTGCATAGAGGAAAGCGTGGAGAAGGTAGTAAGATCTAGAAACTGGGAGGAGGTAGGGAAGAAGGTGGTGGGCAGGAGTTCCCCTTTGAGAGCCCTGTTATGTGAGATGAGTTTAATCGGGTGTTGTGCACGCTGCAGGCTGTGCTTCCTCAGTTGTCAGAAAGGAGCCAACCCAAGCACCGTCTCGCTCTCTGTTCTGAATGGGCATTAACGTTCATCTGATCTTTCTATGAGCTACTGAGCTAAACTGGCGGAAAAATAGCCTCGAATAGGAAATAATTTTAGATAATTAAAATTATTGRAATTACTCCCTAAAAGAAGTGCAGAGTTAGCACAGAGAGGGAGAGGAGACATGCAGACATGCACRGGAAAGGGTAGAATGATAGCTACATAAGCTTTATCTACTTAAACTCTTGTGGAGTTGAGCCCCTATTGTTGCTATCAATGAATTTGTCTGTGAAGGAAAAGATTGCATAATTATTCTTTTTAATGTAATAGGTGAGTGACAAAACCAACATAGACACTGGCTCATATAAAAACTAACTTGTGAGGCCTTAAAGAACAATGTCTGGCTTGCCAAATAGCTTTARTGGCATCATGTATGTCTTCAGCTGATGTCAGCTGCTTTCTGGTAGATAAAAAGACTTTAACAGCTTTCTAAGGATATGTGGAAGACCAGACTTCATTGGCAGGTATGGATATACAGATATCGCTGTATTTGAYACATTCACATAATCAAAATTAATCTTAGTGTTTCTGGTCTTCATTTTCTTAAATGCTCTGTGAGAGGAGGTGGGACTAGGTATGGCTTGAACTAGGTATGGCTTTAGTGCTAGCAAAGGAGTAGAGAGGCCTGGCAGACAGTCAAGCCATCCGGAGCTCGTTGAGCCTCAGGAAGCGTTCACAGGTAGGGAGTCTCAGTGAAAGGGYTACAGCCCCCTTTGAATCTCCTCTTCTACTTAAGAAACTCTCTTGTAGCTTATTTGGGGTGTGGGAGATGGCAAAAATTRATATATTTGGATATTTTGGAACCACAAATGAGACTGGTCTCATTTGTCGAGACAATGGCCTGCTACTCTTTGTGCTCTATTGCCATTCTGCTCTCTGAGTTCAGCCCTCCTGCCCAACTCCCTGAATGATACAGGGTGTTTCTTGGGCTGCAAAGGTAGCACTGCATGAAAATATGCAATGTGTGACATGACACTGGGTGGCTGGGCAAGTTAGATGTAGCAGTGTARCGTAATATGTCGATTTCATCCCAGAAGAATGAGTCTGATGATAGACTCTGAATAGTAAATTCCCTATTTGTAAGACTGTTGTGCAGAGGAAATACATGTGGCAGAAAAGATAGTGTGAGGTATAGGATGTTGAATGTAGATTTGAGGGACATGTGAATATCATTAAATCTCTCCCAAGCAGTGACTCAGTCCCCTCTTTGTTACATGGTGATGAGAAGTGTCTACTGCACAGGGCAGTTATGATGTGCATCAAACTCAGCAGTACAATTCAAGTAATTAAACAGAGGATGGTATAGAGTTGCCTGTATAGGCTGTGACAGTCAACAGTAACATGGTTCAGTCAGATCACGACAGCTGACARTATGGAAGTTGATGCTGGCAATATACTTCCAGGAGGGTCTGTGTAAGGGAAGAGGGAGAAAAAGAGAGTTTTCCTGCTTGACCATCCCCTTGGACAAGGTGTTGCATTTGGGACATGACATTGTCCATCACACAATAACCGTTCTCCAGCTGCAGGGTCAGACCCTATGAGATTGCATGTCTTTCTTGCCCTTAGAAGCAGAATATGGCTATGTTGCAACTGGAGATGTAGGAGAGAAGAGAGCTCAAAGCAGCTAAGCCGGATTTGAGCTGGCTTTTGSTGTTTTGCTCAGGTGGCAAAAACATTGGGGGCTCAGCTAGGACYCTGTGTAGTTGGGGCTTAGTAGCTGAAGCCCATTTCTTTTTGGCTTTATTCTTATTAAAGCTAAGACACCATGAGGTTTGCCTGTGCTACAATCATTTGGCTCTCATGTAGAATAATGGGAGCTTATATTAATGAGAAATCCAAACCAGGCCATTCCTCCCCTCCAACTTAACAAGAAAAACAGGGAGCTGGTGGCAGACTGTATCACGAACAAAACAGTCTTGACTCAGAGAATTTTTACTTAATTTAATTTATTGCCAGTTGACACACACATCTGACAATTGATTCAGGTACTGAGGGAAAAAGAGAAAATAGTTAAACAAAGAGTTTAGTAAACACCTTTCCCCAGCACAGCTTCAGGCAAAGCCCTCCTGTCCCTACTTGCTGTTCTTACCTTCCTCTGCGTTCGCTGCAGTTATGCTTAGTCCCTCCCAGTTCCTCCAGAGAGGCAACAGTGCAGGCAGTTGCGTTATGTGTAACTGTTTCTGATGGCTGGTCTGTGCATATAGGTTTCCTCTTGCTACTCTTTGCTTCTTACTGGTTTTCCTCTGCTGCTCTTGGCTTCCTAGCCCCAGTGTGGGTTGCCTGCGGGCTGCCATCCCTCGGGAGTGTCCCTGTCCCTGTCCTTGCTGCTGCTTATTCACTATTTTACAACAATGAGGGTTTTAATATCCGGTCAGTCTTTTGTTGAATTAATGTGGAAGAAGATTAGCTCTAATTTTCAAAAGAAAATTTAATAATTTTCCTAGTGACTCACTCCTAAGTTATTTGATTTTCTCAGAATTATGCTTGTTAATGTTCTGCTGCATTCTCTTGACAGCCTTTTTGTATAGGCAAACTGAAAAGTTCCCTTTCAATCTTCTTCAATTTATGCTAAATTTTTACCTACATCATCTAGGATCAAATTAATTATCCTTGTGACAGAACTGATAATTGGCTGGAAAACATATTATATAAGGGTTGTCACTAGTGAAATCTCTAAACAAGGCAAGAAAATCAATGCTTTACCTTCCTTTGGTACCCAGTCTTTAATTTGATCCTCTGCTATTTCCCTCCAACTTTTTATATTTCTCTCCTCTAGATTTGCACTCAGATTCTTACATTTTAGCAAACAGAAGGAAGGAGAAACTACTTGTGCTTTCATATCTTTTGACTGAATTTTAACCAGGCATTGAATCATATTTTTCCCCCTTTCCCTTGAGATTTCTGAAAATTACTGTTTTCTTTTGAATTCTTGGAGGAAACAATATATTTGTAAATATTGKTTTTCAACAGCCTATGGAATCTTGAAAACATATAGGCCTTTCTCCACTGCAACTGCACTAGCCATTTCTGAAGGTCAGAACATCTCTCAGTATGAGTTCCTGAAAATAATGATTTTTAAACATTCATCTGTCACCATGTGTTGTAGGATTTTTATTTCAGAAGAGCTCAGAAATAAGATGGTAAAGTAAATGGTGAAATTGGTTTGAAAATTACAGGTGTGATAGCCTAAGGACATATGTAAGGCTTATTAATGAGAAGAGATTTTTTTATATTTATAATAACTATTSAAAAAGGTGGAGGAAACTTGGAGCACACAAGTTCTTCTTCAGGTCACCTAAAAAGACCTGAAAGTCTCAAAAACCTTTCTATTTTTTCCAGTTATATTGGTAGATCCAATAAATGTAATCGCTCTCCTGAAATATCCTGCTTTGTTTAAAATGATGTTTGCTTGTTGATTTTAATGTTCTGGAAGTAACTGTCTTGCTTTTTTTATATGTTATTTTCTACAGCTAGGTAGTTACTGATGACTCTGATCYTCACATTTGAGTAAAGTCACTTTTCTTTCCTTTTTCTCTCAATTCCTTGGAGGCATATGCTTCTTTCTTTTTGTTCCAGGTACTCAGACAATGAACCGTAGAGGTRTAGTTGCATTACAGATCTGTATTTTAGCATAATATGTAGTACGTGTGCTCATCTTAATGTTAAGMCTTATTATTCCTCTGGAAACCAACTGCAGTGTGCCAGCTGCAGTAGTCCAGCTACTGCTTTGATGTATTCAGATTCCACACAGATTATGTGGATTTAATAACTGGGATAATCCAAACTCTCTCATTGTTTAATGGTTCTGTGAATGTACATATTTCTCAGTCTCTTTTATTGAATATTTGCTTAGTTTAGTCAACAGTGCAGAGATGACAAAAGTTCAAATTTAATTACTTTTCTGTATTCTTCAGTTGGAATGTTTAGTTGTATCTGATATGCAGGAGAATTAGAACACAGAATGGCAGGGCTGAAGGCAAGCACTTGGGTGTTTTTGCATTACTGTTTACTATCACAACCTCTCTCTCTCTCTGTAAATCTCTATTTTAGTTTTCTCATATAGTGCTGTTGATATATAAGCACCAGAAGAAAGCACTCCTCCCAGTTTCCGGCATGTTGAGTCAGAGGGACAAAAAGGACTTGGTGCATTAGAATATGTTAAGTGGCTGATGGCTAAGAGGATTTTTTAATCTTTCTGAGCAAGAGAGTGTGAACAGGATTTTAATATGCCATAACAAGATGAGATAAAAGGAGAGAAAGGCGGCATTATAACTCTGATTAACACAAAATGTCTGTGATGTCTACAGTGTCTAAGAGATATATTTTCTAAGAGAGAATGAGACCAAATATAAGCATCAGCTCGTGACAGATCAGAACATCATGCGTTGACATTAATTCTTGGTGATGCAGAAGATAATGAGTGTTAGCACTAGAAGAACTCTGAATGTGAGGCTGCCTATTGGTGATGCTAATTAACTGTAGCCTCCCTCTGTGCTGATGGTCTCTGGCTTAATGGGGTTCATTATAGAGCAACACTTGACTTATTTTTTATAGTATTTGATAGAGCATTTACATTGCCTTTTAAAATTGCTATCATTATCTCTGTCATTTGGAATTCAGATATTAGATAATTGTGGAGGAAAAAAGGTTTGCTTTTCTCCTCTCCTAAGAAAACTATGCCTTATAGGTGGCATAAAAGTTCTGAGTTCATTGTATAAAAATATCAAATATCTTTAGAAGGAGTACTAACAGATTTATTCACAGTCCACCATCTGTATTTCAGTCTATTGGATGCACTACAGTAAAAGTTTTAAATTTTAAAATGAACAGCTAAGATTTTTTTGCTTAGACTTAAAATATATATATATATATTATCCCTCTGTAATTTTCTCAAGTTAGGGGGCTGAAGAATTTACCTCAACTTTATTAAGTTTGGATGTTCATTAATATTTTGAMTTTTGCTGATTCAGCTTATTAGAATAAGTTAAATACCCCCTTAACACATCAGATTATTTGGCTGGTGCCCCTTATTAGCAGAAAGGACCTTATTGTATTTAGCTTTGCTTAAAACAGATATATACTGCCTGCTTACCACATAGCCAAGTTTACAGATTGCCTAGTAAGGTAGACTCATCTGAACCTTGTATCTCTTAATATATGCATAAAGAAAATAATGGATCTGGGAACAAAAAGATGTTGAAATAAAGCAAGTGCRAAGCATTTGTAGATAATGGCAAATTAGGAGCTCCTGCTATGGTGCTGATAAAATGAATAAAGCCCTTGGAGAATACAACCCTTGGATGAGCATGACCCACAGAAACATGTATTTTCCAGTAAGAACAGTGAGTGGTTCTATATGAGTACAACGGTAGTGAAATGCCATGTACACGTCTGGAACTTCAGACTCAGTTCTCATCTGCAAACCAATGAGATGTTGAAAAGCTGGGTGATGGCAGTAAGCAATACGGCAGGCTTGGAGATGGACAAGAGGTAATGGGTACAAACTGAAACAGAGGAAATTGCACTTCACATGAGACAATACTTATTTACTGTGAGGGTGATTGAACATGGGTGCAGGTTGCCCAGAGAGGTTGTGGAGTCTCATATGCAGAAATCATAGGATCATAGAATCATAGAATTGGTAAAGTTGAAAGGGACCTCTGGAGATCATCTAGTYCAACCCCCCTGCAGGGTCACMTAGAGCATGTTAGATATGGTTGCATCCAGGCAGGTCAGATGAGAAGATTACAGCATTTGGTTTTAGCCTTCAAATCTATGGATGTGTGAATATACCTGGAAGAACTGAGCTGAAGAATCCCTCAGACTGTTTTTTGTTTAAAAATAATAAAGCTGATCACTGCTGGCAATAGAGTTTAGGTATCCACTATAAAATCTCAGCAAATCTCTTATAGACCCTCAATAAACATGCATCATCAACTACAAAATATAATTTAGAACTAACCGAAGAAAAGAAAAAAAAAATAGTTTAAGTGAATTTATTAAGCAGGAGAATTTAGTGAAATTAGGATTACCTATGCTGGAGTAAAAGCCCTTGTGGTAAATTTAAAATGTCATGTAGGTGGTTGCTACCACAGGTTGTTTTTATAAAATTGTTTCTATGGTTGTTATTGTTTTATAAAGTTGTTTTTATCTCTCTTTTCCTTTAGCATTACTATCCTTTTTTTGTAGTTGCTATATGACTTCTYGTCTGGAGTAAGCGCAATGAACCTCCTGCTGCATCTGGCCCAACATAGCAGCAACCTTCTAGTCATTGTTTTTCTTTCTCTTCCTGTTCCTCTCTAGAAATGATTGCTTATTTTAAAAGTATAGTTTCTATTAACATATATTTAATACCTGTTACTGGGATTTTTGCAGAGAAGTCAATGAGAGTGTAAAGAGAAGCACCATTTTTTCCTCTAAGGTTATGACAAAAAGAATAGCAAAAGAAAATGTTATTKTAGAAGTATTAACAAGTTGAAAATACTGTGATTATCCAATAACTTTACAGGCTGTAGCACACCTTTCTCCAAGGTCAAAGTATTTTGTTCTATAACAATCAATGTCAGCATATACAGAAAAATCCAGTATCACAGATTTTGATATTGATCTAGAGTTCCAGCCACTAAACTACAAATCCTATCTCATTTTCATAAAGTTTTCATTCTGAAACTATGAGGCTGAAACTTTGAATAGCACCAGTTTCACATGAAGTGCAAACATTTTATTTTTCTTTTTTTTTWWAAAAAAAAGCACAGAGTTTTGATCTAGGCAGATGAAAGAAGATCATATCATAAATTAAAACCAGAAGAGAGGAGATAGAGAAGAAAAATGTATCCCTATTTTTTTATTAGGGAGGAAGGAGCTTTGTTTAAATATAAAACACAACAGTGAGTTATCCATCTTGTTGCTGTGTCTGTTACTATCTTCAGAAATAGAACAAAAAGCAAATTTTATAAAATTAAATTTGAAACGTTTAAGACCTTATTAAGAGCTTCTATAAAGTAGTTATGTATCTAAAAAATGCTGTGTATCTAATTTCTAATTCTCTGTTGTTATCTCTGTAGGATGTCCTTCAGTCTGACCTTTGCATATGTGGCAGCCTACCTAGATAGAGGAGTGGATGTAGGGGTACTGGCTGCACACACCTTGTTCTTCCCCCAGTTTGACCAGGCAAACGTTTTTAACCATCTTCCTCTGTCTGCAGATCAGGCTGTCCCTAAATAACAACATACAGACCACCAGGAATTGAAGATTTCAGGTGCTTTCCTTAAAACATAATCTTTGCATAATCACAGGTTAAGCAAGTGGGAATGCTTAATGGCTGGTTGGCCAGGGAATCAGGACCAGCCACAAGGAAATAAAAGATAATATATGGGAGAAGGGTTGTATCTGCTCCTTGGAGGAAATGAAGAATTAAGAGGCAAAGTATGGGTAATACTGGAGATAAATGGAATGCAATAAAAAAAAAAAATCCCCTACACACACGTATGTAAGCTTTTCCTGTCACTACCACAACAAAATAAGGTCATAGGGATAAAGCCAACAGTATAACATATTCTATGTCTCTATCTAGCAGGCCATCTCAATACTTCTAACCCAACAGGTGCYAGCACTGCATTTAGAAATGTGTGGCAAACCTCCAGTACGGGTAGACCCCAGTGGCCATATCTAAAGTACTTAGGCAAGCATTACAGAATAATAGAAATGGTAATTATACCTTGGGATATAAGAAGTCATTTATCTGGTATTTTTATACGTCTTAAAGTGAAGTACTGTTTGACTTTTATAGTGACCATTGATCTGTTAGCTTTTTTGCTATAGCCTTATCTTCCTTGACTACTCCTGTTATATCTCGGTAATCTGAAAAAGCATGAAGGCCTAGAATAAACATATCATGACAAACTGGAAGGCAGCCAAGGGTCCAGTAAATATCTAGGAAATAAAAGAACTGCACAAGCAAGACATGGCAAAAAAAAAAAAAAAAAAAAAAGGCATAAATTCTTAACGTCAGAGTTCTTTACAAAGGAACTGAGGAAGCTTTCTGCATTGCATTCTGTGAGTCCGAGGAAAGGAGGAACTATAGGCCACTACTTATGATTTTTGCAGTAGTCCAATTAGATGAAAGAGTAGAATGTGCAGACAGGAAGATAGGAAGCGGAATATGAAAGAATGAAGAACTGACTCAGCGTTTCAGAGACCATTGGAGGAGCTGCTGTGAAGGAAAGTGATCCAGCTGTGATATAGTGTACTTCAACTCTGAAAAACYATTTGGACACTGTTCCTTACCAAAGGAACAGACCAAAGTGTAATGAAAATAAGAAAAAAAATCATTAATGAATTAATAACTGAATAAAAGATAGGAAACAAACAGTAGGAAAAACAGTAAGTGTAAAGGGAGATTTCCAGTGACATCCTAGAAGTGTGGTTGTCCCATTTCATCATATATTGTATTTAAGAGGGGCATACAGTGAAGTTAGTGTTTCTAAAGATATTCAGTTATTCAAAATAGTCAAAGGTAGGCCAGGTGCAAGGAAGATTTCATGGTACTAGGTGACAGGGTGATCAAATGCTAGGTGGCATGATAAATACAGTATGACATGTATAACAGTGGACTCTCAATTAGCTGTTACTGATCAGGAAAGAGATCTTATGTGTGGTTGTGGATAATCCTCCAAAAACCTGCACGCAGTGCTCAAGAGGGTTCAAAATGGCAATGAGAGTGCTAGGAAGGAGACARTTGAGAAGTTACACAACAGTATCTATAAGATCATGGCCAGCATGAAGAACAGACTAAAAAGTAGTCATATTTGTATCACCTTGTTCAAATGTCATCCTGAATTATTAACTCTTCTTTTTTTCATGATGTAAGAAATAGTTATGCCCAAATAAAATCTTCTACCAGATGTCCCCGGGATCATTTTTGGGAGTCTGATCTTTGCTGGCACAGAGTAGTTTGTGTTTAAGCTAGTAAATTCTTTTAGCCTCCAAGACAGGGTGCTTTCCGTGCAAACTGCCTATGGGGCATGACTGAAATGTTCTGGCGCCTAGACTCTGCCTGGAATCACTTAGAAGCAGGCTGGTTAGCCCGGGCCATCCTGCCACTCAGTAATGCTGGACCCTAAACTGCCAAATGGTTTAATAGTGTAGACAACTCCTTCCAAGGCCTAGGAATGCTCCTGGGCTGCTATTTAACTTACTATGAAAGAGCTTGGAAAACTACTTTGTCATATACTGCCAGAACTGGTAAAGGGAAAGCCTCCCTCAGCTCGCCCTAGCATTCGCATGGGTCCAGGGCTGCAGACAGGCTCCTGCACTGGTTGGCTCTGGGTCTGAACCAGCACAGTGAGTTCGTGGCACAGAGGGGATGCACGTGCTTTGTATCACAACACAATTCCGTACGCATATATATTTTTTTTTAAATAATGAACCGTCAGGATTTTCCCCCTTTAAATTAAAAACAGCATGCATTTTTAAAAGAGGTTGAATAATTAATCTGAGCCTTCAAGATGATTTTTTGGTATCTGCTGATTGCACAGCRTTTTTTAAAGCTGAGCTGCAAATATAAGGCATACCATGCTAATGAATAGGCACTATGGTTTGAATACAATGTTGTAAATAGACAAGAAATACAATTATTTTTATTAATTACTATAAATATACAGAGGTTACACAATAATAATGCTGCTTACTGCAAAGCACTAYCAATGAACATTCATATCTTCTGGAAAAAAACAAGACATTTTACTCATTTTTGCTAATGTTCTGCTAAAAAGATTTGCTTCCTTATATCCTCAGACCATCATGGCTATAACAATATTACTGCTAAAAATATTTACAATTAGGTTTGTTCATTTAATTCTTAGGCTGTAAAAACCTATAGTACCTTAAAAAATATCAATCTAATTTTTGACAAGTTATAATATTCTACTTGTGAACCTCATTCTGTTCTAAGTGGAGACGAAATAATTTATTAAGAAATTAATTCAYTAAGGAAATTCTGTGCAAGCTAATGAACTCATGACTAAAGTCATGAAACTATGGTCTTGGGTTTAATTGAATGCATTTCTCTTTCTGTTTGAGCATTTGGGGACTTTCAAGTATTGTCACTCAATATACTTCAGTTTGCTGTATGTGAGCAGGGCAGACTAGCCAGGACCCGGCAGGCAGTAATGAAATTGTGTGATGATAATCCCTTTGCTTTTCTGGTGTATATTCTATGTTAGATTCTGYCCTGTTTTTCTTGTTAGCTAAACAATATTGCTATGTAGTGCAAAACAGTATGTCAAATTCTCTTCCGAGCTTGGCCTGTTTGCCTTGCTATTTAAAATTTAGAAGAAAAGCCTTTGTCTTGGGATGTTGAAGACTCCGTTCAAACTTTACTGCTGACTAAAAGGACATCCTGCTAAGTTAATATAAAAGTTAATATTAAATCTTTATGACAGCATAGTGCAGTTTTCAACACAAAAGGAAAAGAAATTAAGGCACTTCTACTATGTCTAGTTATGTATTCGTAGTATATGTAGATACAAATGACTGGTTATTTAGCTGCAACACGCTGATGAAACTCAAGTTACACTATTTCAATTTACAACTCACAAGGATCTGGCCTTCAATCTTTATTATGCAGACCATGGCAGAAACAAACAATTTTACACAGAAAGCATGTTTTTGTCATACTGTTTTTAACAGTAACAGTAAGAAATATAGTGTGGCTGCAGAAAAAGAAAATTATTCCATACAGTTGTATTTTAGAATACACATAAATTCATCAAAGCACTTTTCCTCTCCTGATAACTACTGTTTTATTTACAAAACAAATAACGAACAATGGCTAGAAAATAGCATTGCACCACAAATTATCCACATGGATATTCCTATTTTTCATACTAGAAAACAGCTAAAATGGAATTTACTTCAGTGTTTTTTTTTCATCAATTTTTATGTGTTTTAATAGCTAATACAAAATAGAGATGCAGACTGTATTATATTAGTAAGAAAAGCAAACACATCATGGACTTGGTAAAGAAAACTATTTCCTAGCAAAATGTAGCTTCTCCTTAAAAGGTCTCCAAGCACTTCACATAGGGACTGTTGATAACTTACATTTCATATAGTTCCTTTCATCTTGAAGGATCCCAAAGTGCTTTACAAAAAGAAAAGTTGCACAACTTTGAAATGTTGCTGATTGCATGGTTGGAACTAGCTAGTTAGCTCTGAGAGGCTTATAGCTATATTTCTATTCACACTGGAATTTACAGTAATAGAATCAATCTTATTTTGGAGTTCATTCTCCAGTCGATAGCAACACGGCCTAGATCAAACCTTTGTATCTTTTATTTACTCTTATCTCCTTTAGAACTGGCAGCTCACTGTTTTGACTATAAAAGTCTTGTTCCTATGCAAGAACTAGAAGAGTAAGGTGCAACTTAAGAGTTTTTTTTTTTAACCGAGCATCTGAAGAGTTGTTTTCCTCTGAAATTGTGGAATGAGCAATTCTCACAATAGTCCATCTCTTGAATTGCAAAGGTATTCTTCTAGCTGATATCATGAAACTTTTCCACATAAGCAACCTGCACAGAAAACACCTTTACAAAGAAATTTGAAAGTGTAAATCTAGTCCCCAACGATACAATTTCATCATTAAAAGTGCACATTTCTTTTTCAAACTGTAGTTGTCTGTCCTCTGAATTTTCATTTCCAACCTGTTTAACACTACTGTAACTGCTCAGATCATGTCAAGATACCTGTAAGTAGAGCAGCTCTGTGTTAGWCTAATGCATTCCTGGAAAACACACGTATTTTGAACACTGGTGCTTAGAAAGCCCCTCAATCTCTTGGCTCTGCTCGCTACTGAATTTCACACTCGTGTTACGTGCCAACGCAGAGGTGCTGCAGAAGCAGTTTTTGACAGACTGGAAAAGCAGGCACTTTCCTCTGTGTTTTYTGAGGGAAAGCGTATGCTACGCGTTCCCACAGCATACCGCACAGACACGCTGTGGCACTGCTTTGCAATGGCTTTGAGCTATGCGGCAGGAGGCCCTGTCACGGCAGTGGAGCAGTTTCAGCTTCTTGAAGTTCCAGCTGAAAGGAAAGAAATTGCAAATACAGTGAACAATTACTTGATTTCTTCCCTCCCACAAGGTTCTCTGTATGTGTGTGTGAATGTTTAAGAGGAATTTACTTCTCATTTGCAGCTACTGTGCCGCTGCACAAAGCCGAACAGCTAGCCCAGCGCTAGGGCAAGACTGTTCCTCTGTTACAAAACAGCAACACAGAGGGAAGGATTCCAGGAAAAAGTTCATGCCTGATTTTTAAAGCCAGGGGCACATTAGAGTATCTGAAATGCTGCTTTATTTGAATGATTYTTCTTCTTTCTAGAAGGGAATCCGCTATCCGTTTCATTAACATGGAATGATTTTGCTCTCTTGCAGCAGTTGGAGCAAAGTTAGCATTTTAGATGAAACGTTAATAGCTTTTCTGGATTCAAATCAGTAAATAGGCTAATGCTTTACTCCAAATTTGGACTTACATTTAAAATCTAGTTTAAATTCTGGGATGGAATTAAACCAGACCCCCAACAAGTCCTCTGCCCTGTGTGCCCATGGTACCCACACTAAGCTATCTTCTTTCCCCGGCGCAACAGCACTATAAATATCTTCATCCATGTATTAGGCACCTCATCCTGGAAGTCTCCAACCTTTCCTCTAATGAAAGCTACCCTGCAGCGCTAGAACTTCTTGGACACAAGGTGGGAGACTCTGAGGGGAACGTGCTGGCGAAACA
The DNA here is from genome assembly GCF_003343005.1 of Rhea americana. Lineage (NCBI taxonomy): Eukaryota > Metazoa > Chordata > Aves > Rheiformes > Rheidae > Rhea > Rhea americana. The sequence goes on along the minus strand of NW_028185417.1, from coordinate 339,558 downwards.
GGACCGGCATGGAGGGGGGGTGAGGGTTTGGGGGCAGGAGGCAGGAAGGCATGTTTTGTAACTGCGTGGTTTCCCAAGCGCATTCAGCTGGGCAGAGTCTGTGAGGAAGGATTTAAAGATTTCTCCAAGGCCAAAACATAACTCACATGCGCGCTGATTTTAAGATGCCATACTCCTCTGGAAATTTTTTAAAAATTCTGTATTGAGGATGTTCCTCCTTAGCTCTTTTTGGCCAGAAACTGAGCTGATCCTAAATCTGAATGTCCTTTTCTTTTGGAGACACCTAGATTCAGAAATGAATTTTGAAGTTCATATTCACTTACCTTTATGAACTGGATAAAGTGGAAGTATTTCTATTTGATTCTTTTTTTTTTAATCATTAAACTTTCTAATCTACTAAAGAAAAAAGATGTTCTGTTCCCCATTTATTCACAATTTGAGAATGCCACAAATGCATGCAGCCTTGGAAGATTACTTAGTTTTAGTCCTCACAGAATAGTTTAAGCTTGTTTTCTTTATGAAAAAGTCTGAGAAACATATTCTCTTTTTGATGATACCTAAAAGATTCAAAAAGTGCCATGTCARTGCAAATCACCCATAAAAGAAAGCCTAGTTTTAAGGATATCTGGAATTTAGCRACAGAAAATTTATCATCATCATTATTCACACACAGTATTATTTGCAAAGGAGATGTGCCCATTTTATAACAGTACGTAGAAAAGCCATTCTCTAATAAYGTAGGCAGATGAGAATCTACCAAGGCTTGAGGTCACAGAATCTGCCCTACCTTTGCCATGCCTCTACCTAGGACCCACCAACTTTCCCCAAAATTGTTTGCAATCTGCCAGATGGCACTGGGAAAATTAAAATGTAAGAAAGTACTTTCTTCAGTTAATTTATCAGAGTAAAACTGACTTTCAAATTTTGCTTGTTTCAGCCCCAAAATAATTTTCATATRATCCAGTATCCTTTTCATTTCTACATCTTGGGTGCCAAGCCAAGTAAGAGGGCAAAGCTTTCAAGACTGAACACAAATTCCAGAATTCCTAGTTACTGAAGATGATAACTTATAATCAGTCAGGTATTATTTTCAGAATGTGAGGAGGTCTTGCATTAAGGYATTCAGAAACTTCAATGGTTAAGCAGAAAGCATCAGAAGCTGAAAATACAAAAACTGACTACAGAAAATGACTAAATATGCCTGTAAATATGCCTGTACATAATTTGCTTAGCTGCTTGAATACTTTCAGGTGAGGCTCTTGTGAAAACTTAAATAGCTAACAAAGAAACTGRTTCATTTATATGAATTCAATTTCTCAGATTTCTATTATTATTAATAACCCATTTTTTTCTAAGTGGGATTTTCTGTGTCATTAATAGCAACAAAAGTAAGAGGTATTTGGAAAAGATATTTTTCAGGAAAAGAAAGAACTATCAACGTATCTTAWATTCAGAAAAATATTCAAGCATTTTTTAATCTAGGAGATAAATTAATGCAGACAGCTTCTGTGCACCTGAACTAAACAACTATTTCAAAATATTTGTCACAGGTCTTTGCTATGAATTGGGTTGGTATCAATGACATCAAAACAATTTAGTCATTTGCAAAAGCTGCTATCTGGTCCTTCATTAGAATTCCCTACCAATGCTGAGGGATACAGAGAAAAGTTCACAGTAGGCTGTTGTGTTTTGCAAGCAGATTTTTCCAAGATTCTGTCATTCCCGTTCTGTTCTAGCTCCTCATGCAAATGCACTTATAAGATTGCATATGCTTCCCTGAAAATTAAAGTGAGACAAGCCTTTAAGCTAGTAAGTTTACATAAAGCTGACTGTAGAGCAAATGTAATCCATGCATTTTGCCACAGCAAGACAGTTGATTGTCACATGGGATATATCCCCCACAGATGTGAAACACGTCAGTCTTACAGCATTTCCAGGTTTTGCATGCCTGATTAGCCACTGCCTTTTCTCCCTTAGAAATATTTTGCTTCACAGTCCTGTGCTATTCTTATAAATGCTCACATCATCAGTGCTACGCATCAGATGCTACTTTGTGTGCCGGAAGGGAGCTTCATGTCTGGAGGAGGTCCGAACTTGTTTTGCTCTTCCAATTTTCAAAAATGCTGATTAAAAAAAAAGATCAAACTCTTAATCCAGAGGAATCCTAACCTTTGCATGAAGATCTTTACAGTAAAGGCCCAAGGCCATAAAATAGGGTCAAAAGTGGTTATCTTAACACACAATGATATGAACGATTTGTGACGTTTCCTCTAACTGCTTTTGCACTGATAGAAAACATAGTTGCTACCTCCTCCRGTGAACACTTATTTGAAGTGCTTCAAGAGTGTGAGGCCTAAAGCAGCGGAGCTCCTGAGTACTTGCAGTTCTCATTAACTTCAGCAGGAGTRAAGAATACCCACTGGCAAAAAAGCAACTAGTTGAACATCTGTTTCTTTGAAAATAACTTGATCTGTGCTGAGCAGCCCTACACCCTTGCAATTAGAATTCATACCAAATTGTCTCCAAGGCCTTGTCTACACAGGAAAGCGCTTGTCGGTATATTTAGATCAGTACAAAAGCACTTGTGGAAAGACTGCTCTGTCATTACAGTAGCTGTAAACAGAAAAAGTTTTTTTTTTCTTTTTTTTCCCTAGGGCAAAACCTGCAATTACTCTAGGACATTCACTGTTTAATTTTTTTTTTAAAAAAAAAGATATCATATTTGTAAATTCAATCCCAGAAACCCTTTTTAGTGTAGATTAGTCCAACAGCCTTTATGGTCACGCTGATAGTAAGAAAACAAAATGTTGTTTCTTACAGAAAAGTATGCTGAAGAAAAAGGTTAAATGACATTTTAATATCCAAGTTTGAACATAGTTTGACATGAATGTATGCCAAAGACATTGCAGAAGGTGTGAAAACCTGGCTCTGCCAGCTGCTGTGCTAGTCCAGGGAACACAGCGATGCAAATGTGCAGGTCAGCATCCAGGAGCAGAGCTGGCACAAAGAAACCCATGGTGGCAGCAGCCAAAGCAAGGAGTGCTGCCACGGTGGGGAGCGAAATGGAACTTGTCTTGCTTATGGCCACTTCAAAGTCTCTTAATTGCCAAACCACGCAAAAAAAAATCTATCCACCCAACAAGGGGGCATAAGTTTCCAACTGCTGTCTTCTTTTACATGTCCTTGGGGAAAATAACTAATTTTTAAACAGCTACAAAAGTAGTCAAAGCTGGACAGCAAAACAATTTCTTACAGTTTTGATTATGCTTTTTTTCCCATGCAGAGTGGCTCTTTGCTTCAATTTTTTTTTCCCTTATTGCCTCACTCTGACCTCATTCCTMATTTTCTCCTCTTGCAGGCTCCCTTTCCCATCTGTATCTTGCCCTTCAGTTCTCTTCACACATTTTCTCTCCTCTTAACTAAYTCTGTAACTGTTCCCTGAAGAAACCCCTTATTCTCTGCCACACCACTGTATGCCTAGCTTGCTTTCTGTTGCCACCATAAAGCTCATTTCAGTTGTCTGGTCTGTCCCTGCCTTGGCTGGCCATTTCCCTTGCTGGCATGGGTGGAAAGATGTCTGTGGGCAGGAYCATCATCTAGTCTGCAATGTTTCAGTGCAGATAAAAATAGGACCTTATCTCAGGCAGCCCCTGGGCAGCACCACATATTAAACTTTTCTAAGGATAGTTTTGGAAGGCTATGGCTTACTAGAAAGACTGTAGAGAAGCATAACCACAGGAAGTTCTGCCTGACTATGAGGAGGAACTTGTTTCCTGTGAGAGTGACAGAGCACCAGAACAGGTTGCCCAGAGATGTTGTGGAGTCTCCTTCTCTGGAGATATTCAAGGCCTGCCTGGATGCAACCCTGTCTAACACACTCTAGTTGACCCTGCTTGAGCAGGAGAGTTGGACTAGATGATCTCCAGAGGGCCCTTCCAACCTTACTGATTCTATGATAACTAAAGGTATAAAATGTGCGCATATACACTACACTGTAAAACCTGGAACTGCACTAAATACAGCTATAGATACAAGCTTATTGTAAGACACATGCACAAAAATGACAGAAATTCATTGAGGGTTACAAATGCATTCCAGAGAGCTGCATCTGTCTACTAAACATTTACTACACATAGTAAATACCATATGTATATACATATGTGTGCGTGTGTGTGTGTGCGCGCGCCCGCGTGCCTGTAGCAAGACTGGCACTTCTGCTCCACCACCAAAGTGTACATAAGACTGTGCAGGTTCTAAGCCATTTCACAGACCAGTTTGGCATGTATAAATCAGATGCTGGTGAAGGACAACACCAAATGAAGATATTTAATAATCTTTTCCATTCTGTTTTTAGACTGGTCCTTCTTCTTTTCTGGTGCAATCACAATTTTGCCTTTTTGGCTATGGCAACATCCTGATTTTGGCTTCCTGGCATCAGCCCTTGGCCTCAATAAATGATAGGTATGTTATTTTTTTCATAAGGATTCATTCACTTCTGCACCTTGAGAAGACAGTTAACTTGCGGCTGAAGTGGAGTGAATGAAGATTCAGCTTTGTGATGTTCACTGAGAGATGTGGACTGGAAACTCTCAGGACTAATCACAGGAACTTGAATGCTGAATACATAACAAAAGAGCTTCTTTCTCAAAAGGTAGGCAAAAAATAGTCTGGATAAAAAAATCCATCTCCCTTGGTATCTGCTGTGGCACAAAACTCCTCCTTCTCAAAGGCTTTTTTCTACAGGGAAATGGCACAATACCCCTTAAAATATACGTGTATGTATGTGTATATGTGTATATATATTTATATACACRGATATCTGTAGAAAGGTGTTCAAACTGGAGGAAAGTATTCCTATCTGTAAAGTGAAATGAAGGGTGTCAGGTGAAAACATATTTATAATGTTTTAAGCAGTTCTGCTGGTTTAATTACATATGTAAATGTTAGTTTTTTACATATGTTAAAAAAATTTTAAAAATCCAAAAATGAACCCTAGCCAACACAGACAAGTAGCTGGTACAAGAATGGCACATAGACAGGCCTTTGTCTACTTCTTGCATGTCTTCCAGGAAAACATGGCCTTACAGGCCTTTTTTGAAAAGCATAATGAATTAAAAAGTATATAAGCACAGTTTCTTCTCTTTTAAATTAACTGTTGAAGTGAGAGAAGAAAAAAGATGTACATCTTGTCCCACCACTATCTCTCTCAGCAGATAAGGAATATGATTTGAGAAATCTGTGATTATTCTCCAAATGGCTCTAAAAGAGTCACCTGTTGTGAATATCCTGTAATGAAACATTGCCTCTGGTTTGTGCACTGTGTACACARCCATACTGGACCTGACCATGCAATGTACCTTTGAAAGCCCTCAGCTTCTGAGCATCTCTAATGCTGAGATCAACCAGCACCATGCAGGACTGGAGTCTCTATGTATGTGTATGCCAGCTACAGAGATGACCCTGAAGGCATTTATGCCTTCAAATAGCTACAAATCAGTATAAATTGTAACTTCAGAATGCATGTCATCTCCAAGCAGGAGGCCTGGATCCAGAGATGACATCTCCACTGTTAGTCATACCTGATGATTAGTCCTGTCCACAGTGTTGGCAGTGGAAGCATGGTCACGAGTGTTTTGTCGGACTCGAGTAGAGTTTTGTTGCTCAATGGTGGAGGAAGTGGGGATGCAGAACTCTCTGAAACATCTTTTGAAATTCTCATCTAGAAATGCATACAGGACTGGATTAAGGCAGCTATTTGTGTACCCTAGAGCAATACAGAAGTGCCAGGAGACAGTTTGGAAAGTAGTTTCTGGAATGTTGATCAGGGCTTTAATGATGACATAAATGTGGATGGGAGTCCAGCACACGATAAACACTGCCACCACCACCAGAACCATTCTTGTGATTCTCCGCAGGTTCCTGTCCTTCTCTTTGGAGCCAGATAACATGCGAACACTCTTTAGGCGTAAAATCATCAGCCCATAGCATACGGTAATGATCAGGACTGGCATGATGAAGGCAAAGATGAATACACAGATTTTCAGGAGGTTCTCCCAATACCAAGCAGGATGGGAGAAYGTAAGTGTGCAGTCAATAGAGCCTAGAGAAAACAGAAAAAAACAGAGAAGATGGGCACGTCAGTTCTTCATTTGCTTTTCTTTAGCCTTTTTTGATCAACGTTATAGGAAAATGAATGCAAATTTACTGAGTAAACAGCTAAAACGAAGCAATTGATGATCTGTCTTTTGCACAAACACTATGTGTTGTGCAAACATAGTGTTGCAAAATATGTATGTTTCAGTTAGTTAGAACACCAAAAATAAAGTAACTTGTCTTTTGCATTTTATTGCTTGGAATTTGGTGTGTATCTGACAAAAAATTATCAGAAATGTGCCAACTTTGATTCACTTTCACTTTCAATAGAAAACCTCGTAGAAAAAAAAAAGATAGTTTAACCATCATGTCTACTGTCAGGTGGGCACTGAGAAAGAGGATGACATGACACTTGGGTAACTGTGCACAGTTTAGAGATTTTTGACTTAGGCTGATGCTGTTACTTCATGGAAGGTCTTTGACTACCAGCAATCCAAAATGTGCTATCACTTCTGTTTCATGCCATGCCAGAAACACAGCCATGACTGACAACTGAACGTGTACAAAGCAGCCATGACTGACAACTTCAGTGGAAACATCTTGAGTAAAGCACAGGCTTCTGTGTATTTTAAAAGAGGAGTGGATAACCCCATGTAGCCAAAGGCAGGCCGGTGGGCAGGTGCTGACACTGGCTTTCCCAGACACTACACTGATTCAGGGAGCAAGGGGACTCACGCCCACCTACAGCAGAAAGTAAGGAGCTCCCTTGTATAAAAGAGATCTTGTCTAGTGCTGTGTTTAGTCAACCAGAGCCAGCTGATCTAAGTGAAGACTTAGAAATGACTTTGATTCAAAGGATAAGCCACGTGAAGGTGAGGAGGTTCTCCTTAGAAAACTAAGTCTCCAAGCTTCCAGACAGAGAGATGGAAAAGCAGGCAAAAATCATATAGGGTTTTACTGTGCCTAGACAAAAAGAATAGTTTGCTGATTGGTCTAGAATACCAAGGGCACCTTGTATGCCCTTGTATGCCTACAGATGCCTGTAACATTGCTTAGCTTGTGAGGACTTGCGGTAAAATTGTTAAAGGGGCCAAATTTTGTTGACAGGTTGGAAGTCAGAAGTTAGTTCAAAGCCTCTACAATAAAGAGAAACAATGCAGAAAGTTTAAACATAGAAAAATTCAATTCATAAATGAAACCTAGACTTACCTTGCCTGTATTTAGTAGTTGCCATGAACATAACTGGTAGGCCAATAGCAGAAGAAAGAATCCAATTGCAGACATTGACAATTTTGGCATTTCTGGGAGTACGGAAATCAAGTGCCTTGACTGGGTGGCAAACAGCTACATAGCGATCCACGCTCATGGTGCAGAGTGTAAAGATACTGGTGAACATATTGTAGTAGTCTATGGATATAACGATCTTACAAAGGATTGTACCAAATGGCCATGTTCCCATCAAGTAATTCACACTCTGGAATGGCAGAGTACTTGTTGCTAGAGCATCTGCCAATGCAAGATTGAAAATATAGATATTGGTGGCAGTCTTCATTTTCGTGTACCTAGAAAAATYAGCAAAGCATGTGAATGACCACAACTAACAATATTAAACAAAGTCAAGACCAATGCAACATCTTTTAAAAATATTCTGAAAAATAATGTGTCAGATGCTATCACAGATCATCTTTTTTGCTATTCACCTGTTAACCAAACAAATGATACGGTTTATCTGCAATAATGTTTACAATTCTGTGAGATGAGCTAAAGGTTATAAGGAAGAAAGAAAGTATTCATTTAACTTGTGCAAAAAGACAAGGTACATGTGGAAGAAGCAATATTAYGGATGCTAAAGGACTGAGAAATAAGCTAAGCCAACTTGCACTTGTAAATCCCTGACATGGTATTAACTTGATAGATTTTCTGTATCTGCTGATGTCATGTCAATTATCAGAACTGTGGTTTGTAGAAATGGAGAACTCTTAATAGTTTGTGGCGCAGTAATGACGTAGTTCCTAAGAGAGTAAGTACTTGAAAGATTAGTGTAATTATCACATCCACTAAGTCTAAAAATTTAAGCTTTTATTTTAAGAGTTTTTTTTTCATTTGGTTATAATTATAAAAAGTTCAAAATTATCTTTTTGAAGTGATTTGTAAAGACTGTTATTACATTGCTTTAATGATCTGTGTCTTATACAACAGATATTGTTTCAATTGAACAAGAAGACATAKGCTATGAATCACATACATTAAATGTAACAATAGAACCACCACCTCAGGGTTATGCTCCACGCTGCCTATTATGGCAGGAGGGTCTTCAAACTCCTTTGTACCCCCTATTACACATTAAAAAAAAATCTGAATTTTAATTACGTCACATCTTATTCACAACCGAACAGGGAGAGCTTTATGTTTTAATTTGTATTTGCATTGCTAAAGGTAGAATCCCAATTTCTCCTTACTTTCACCAACTTTTTGGAACAGCCCTTTACAGATTGAAGTCCTTGTGCCATCTGCGTAGCGCTTGCGATGCCCCATTTATGCCGATGCTGTAGTTTCGCAGTGGTACAATGTCTGTTTCACTCTTACGCAATGGTCCTGGCTATTCTGCTTTGCCATCCTGACTGCTGCCTAGGTTGCTAGGCACTGTGACTCACACTGCCTTAGGATGAAACTCCCATGTGTTTCTTCAAAGCAGCAAGGACAGTGTTTGACCAAATGTTTTCCAAWTTATACACTGATTTACAAGGTAAACAATCTATTTAAGAAGATCTTCCAGGTAACCCGCAGGGTGAGATACAAGAAGTGTAAAAAAAAAAAATCCATCTGTCTCCTACCTTTAAATGTTTGATATCTCTGATCTTGATCTCTTCAGAACATCAGTCAGCTGCAAAGAACTAATGACAGGGCTATGTAGAGCTTGGGACCATTTAGGTAGGGCCTGGAGAAATGCAGACTTATTGCTGTATGCACCTGGGTAACTTTTCTGATGAACATTTGAAGATGTACTGTCTTTATTCTCTCATTTCATAGCACTGTGCATGAAAGCCATGAGTAACCTTAATTTTAATTTAGACGGCTTTTTTTCCTAACAATTTCAAAGTAGATCCAAGCTCTTGCTTTACTGTCTAAAGAAAGTACAATCTAAGTATGATATTTTGTAGTTTTAAATCAAATCTGAAATTATAGTACTCCCTCCACTGGGAATTATTTAGAAAAAAATGTGGAGGATTGCAATGTGGAAGAGAGACACAACAAGCTGCAGCTCTAAAAGCAGTGGATTGGAAGGAGGGAGAAAATATTTTCTGGGCAATTTGCTGGAGAATCTTGCAGAGGATAATGAAAATAGCAACATTTCAATAATGATTTTATTACCAGCTAGAATGAAAATGTTGAGCTAAGTCCTCTCTCTGCTATATCCCTTCTTGTTGTACAGTGAAAATGAATGGCTTCTCCACAAACAGGACAACAGATCCAGGATTAGCCGAATTTGTGTCAAGAGAGCAAACTGGAGGTGTGATACTGCCTTGTGATCAGATATCGCACTTGCTCCAAGCTGGATTTAATCAGCTCAGGTAGCAACAGCAGCAARGGCCGTAGCACGGAAGTCTGTGCCGACCAGAACAGCCCATGCGGATCCTGGGTCCTCACCCAGGCTGCTAATCTGTACTGTACTTGGAGGCAACTGTTGAGTCCTTATGGGCGGACTGGACAACGAGCTTAGGTATGCTGCGCTCTACTGCTGCCACCCTGCCTGATTCCAGCGCAGTACTCTCCTAAGAGCACATCATTAGGCGATAATGACTTTTTTATTAGTAATTAAAGCCATCCAGATGCTTCAAAGTGAATGCTTGATACAGTAAAAAAAGAAAAAAAAAAAAACTCACAGAAAACAAAATCAACTGATAGCAAGTGTCAGACAGTGAGTTTAGCATGGCAGAAAGATGAGAGAGAAAAGCTCTGAATAACTGGAAATGGAAGAAAATTTCTTCACTGGGATTGCTATGGTCCTCATCCCACTTAAATGCTAGACATTTTTGAGTTTTGCTATCTTGCTTTCATTCCCAGTTTAAGCTAAAAAGTTATTGGGCTTTCAATTATTCCATTTAATGGGCTCTACAGACTATTAACAAAGAATTTTCCTTGATGCACTCTGAAATCCTTGTATTTCTAATCACCCTGTTCTTACAAAGAGGAAAAGCAGAGCTCTTGTGGTGGTAGAAATTATTTTACCTCCGTAATTGTCTGATCAACAAAAGCCTATTGAAATTCACAGTATTCTTTTCAGTGACTTCTTTGGGATTGGGTTTTTCTCTGCACTGAATACTTAGAAAATTTATAAAGGACTTATTTCTAAAAGGTACATTTTGTTAAACATGACTATTTGTCAAAATAAGTAGGCTATCAGTGTCCCCAGGATCAGTTCTTTGCATGAACAAATAAACTGCTGAAGCAATTGATTAAAATAATTTTATAGTCTGAAAAAATAATGGTCCCTCAAAACAAGAGCTCTTTGAAGCCTTTATCTTAGCTGTTACTGYATCTTCTGTTAAGGTATCAGGTTGCCTATGTGAATAGGTGCACAAACATTTCTGTTATCCAGACACAGATGTCACATGAGGAGATTTTTATACCTCAGAAGGTCTAGTTTTTATACGGAAGGAATGYCTGTATGCCTTGTAATACCAGAATTATTATGCTGATAAATGCAGTCTTTTAAAATATACCCGTTTTCACACTTTCATTCAAGGCCACTGAAGAATCTATTTGGAAAAAAAAATAAGTAAAGAAAATGTCTTAAGCAAAAATCTCAAAATATCTGAATGCTGGTATGTAGACTACATTGGAATTTYAGCATCTGAAATGCCAAGTATATTGAATTTCACATGACAGTGAGTAAGGTTGCAGGTGAGGACAGAAACTGGCTTTGGGCAACATTACTTCTATTTGCACAGTTCTGAAATGAAAGACTAATACAGCAACATGGTGATTCAATTTTTTTGATGAATATTTAGCTCAGCATTGCTCTTGATACATATTCAACTTAATTATACTCATTATAATACTGATATCCACAGTCACTAGTACACTCTTTCTATCTATCTCCTCAGAGCAGCCTTGTATCATAAAATATCTATTTTTATGAAGCATCCTTCGTGGTTTGTAGCAGACGATGGATGAGATTTACAAAACTGAGAAAACTCTTTACAAGTATCTAAGGTTCTGTAAGGGAAATTCAGTCCTGCCTTTATCTTCAAGCCAGCAAACCCAATCTGGCAAAAATAYGCTTGAAATTTGGATATTTGGGTTGTAGAAGTCTAACTAGAAACTGCTTGGAGTAAGAAAAAGCAGTAAGGAAAAGCGTGAGAATCCTACTGAAATATTCACTAAACTCCTAGCGTTCAAGGGTAAATAGAAAGAGTACTCAAGGGTAAATAAAAAGCCTTGAAATGGCCTSTTCCACTGGCAGCCCATAGACCAGTCACAGTCTGCAAAACAAATGAAATGTTCACCACACTCTCTAGCCTAGAGACACCCTTGGCTCCATTGCACAAAGTGTAAYAGTGTCTCGTGTGGGAGCCACAAGCACTGTCCCTCACTCACATGCATCAAGTGATGTGGCGTGCCTGCACAGCTYGCTCTTCGCACAGCCACAGCAAATAGCTCTGCTTCTGGTCTGCCCTAAGGGGTTTGCCTCCTCCTGATCACCCCCGCAATCTTTCTGAAGAGTCTTTTCTGTCAAGTCCCAAAGGCTCAAAGGTAGAGAGAAAATAAAATGAATGAGTAACATAAATTTTCTTTAAAAAATTATGGCATTTATTGTTCATACCATGCTTTTTATCGGCCTGACTGATGCAGTTTGGATACTGCCACCTGAGTCTTGCCCTTAGCACTTCTTGAGCCATGTGCAAAGAAGCCATGGCAGTGGTGGGGAACATTTAGCCCAAAGAACACAGCGATACAAACCATTACAAAYTAATCTGGAAACTATACCTATCTCAATGGCAACAGTAAGAACATCAGCAGAAAGAGTCTTTTGCACTTAGCAAATGGGCTGATCTATGGYAGATTGGGAGTAAGTACTTTCAGCAGCACATATACCATCTTTTGTCCATAGAACATTAATTTGGAGATAAAGACTGCTTCAACTAATTTGTGTTTAGGTTCAATGCAAAATACATTAAAAAAATGGCTTAATTACAGGAGTTTCTTTGCAGGAAGGARCCATTCATGAAGCTGGTTTAGCTGCTCAAAGAAACAACAGCCAGCAGCTAGGAAACGCATAGAAGTCCTGTGTACAGACAGCCCTACATAATTCCAGTTGATGCTGGAGTAGAGTAGGTTAGTGTTTCAAATTTGCATTCTTCCTGCATAAATGTCCTGTTAAACAAATGAAGAATGATTATGCGCATGCATTAAATTTGTTGAGGTCTCCTTGGGTGGCAAGATTAGAACATGTGAAGTAGGCCTACTTGAAAAATTTAAAACAGCACTTATTTCCATGGCTCTTCTGGTACATCTTGTATATGCAACCCAAGTATCATTAAGAAAAAAGGACTTAAGCAAAAGTCTCTCTTTTTTTTCTTACTGCAATTCATTTCTAGGAACKGAGGTCAACTATAATGCAGATGTCTTCTTTATAATTATCTCAAAACATGATCTCCTGAGAAATTTAGAAATGTTCTARTATAATCAAAGCAGTAGTCCATACCATTGGATTCCTAAAACTAGAATTAAGAAGCTGTCAGATATCCATACCACTGGGCTGGAACTACCATACATCCACAAACATTGTTTTGTATCTGATGCTGAGAAACCTGGCATTGCAATTCCCTGAAATACGTTATATCATACTTAACATTGAAGATATTGCTGCACTATGACTTGGTCAAGTACTTAGTGATTTCCTGAGATATCAGGTACTTTCACTTTTCTTTGGCCCTTTAAAGCTTTGGGCAAAGGTCACTTCATATTCAGGATATTACGGACATTCCCTTAAAAATTTCTTCTGACTGCCTATCTAATTAGCATGTCTGACACTGGTATATCTCAGACAGACCACATCCTGGAAAGTACCTGAAGGGTCTCAAATCATACACTTCACTGATGGGCATCCTGTCTACCTGCCTTTTCTTTTTCTTTGCATGATAGTGGGTCTCTGTGGAGAGAACGCATATGACCTCACCTATTTGGAGATTTAGTCTTTGATTTCTCTATTCCGGGACATTCCAGAAAGTTTATGCCTTAAGGCATTAAACTTAAGCATTGGGAACAAGCACCACAAATTTGTGTAAAAACCTTATACATTATCATGCAATCAGGCCACTCAGCTTGGATGTGACATACAGTGGTTAAAAATCTACTCATCTTTTTATATACTTCTGTAGAGACCATATATACAAGGATGGAATTCGGAATAACAGGCCCTCAAGGAAAAAAAATGAACAACAAATAGAAAAAAAAGAAAAGAAAAAAAAAACGCTCGCAGGTACAACACTGTAGCAGAAAATGTTCACAGTTAAAATGGAATTATGTTACTTGCAGGCACACTCATGTCCTCCACTGATCCTGAATTTAGGGGTAAGAGTGGAACTGGGGAGAGGAACAAGTTTTACTGTCTTTAAGAAAGGGCAGGGCAGAGATATTTTGCCTCTATTATAGCCTCATCCTGACTCCCATCAGTGTGCTAGAAGGTGACCACTGTGAATGAGATTCTAACATTGTGCCCAAGCTCAGGGTTGGTACCGCAGAGCAAAAAATTGGTGAACACCAATAACATCACTACGGAGCAAGAAGTTTGTTTGTGTGTGTAAAAATAAAATTAATTTGGCTTTTTTTCCAGATATTACATGTGTTTGCAAAAGAGAGAAAAAAGCAAAACTCTGGAGTTGTGAAGACTCTGTTGGTGGCTTAGTGAGAGGGATGGAAAAATACATGTGCATTATGCATCACTTCAGGTACCAAAGTATAACATATAACAGGGAAATGGGTAGACTTCAAATCGCAAGGCACATTTAGTTTTGAATGCAGCAAAGCCCCTAACTACATTATGCTGGRGCAGCCTTCCTCTTCCTTCCTCGCACACTGCTAGATGATGTGCATTTTCTGAAGCAGTCTGAATGTATGTGCTGAATGTAGAACTGAATAGCAKATGGAAAATTGCTGCTGGACTGGGAGTTGCTTCAGCTGTTACCTCTTCTCCTCTTCATCTTCTTTTTCCCTGAATTCTTTTCCAAGTTTCCTTTTTATTTCATTCTCCTCCATGGCACAAATGAAATGACCCCAAAGTTTCCTCGAAGTTTGCTTCCCTTAAGTTATCTTCCTTGCATCCTTTGACTTCCCAGCTCTCGTTTCCTAGTACGGGGGATGGTGTGAGGAATATGCAGCTCCACCAGGTCTCGCTTTCATATCCCAGGTCAGAGAGGGAAGCAGCCATGCCACAGTGCGTGGTGGAGCATTGGTGCAGGTCCCTTTCTCCTGGACTAGGAACGAACCAGTGATTTCATGATTAACTCAGCTTTTGGGAGAGAGACAGCTAAATGAAAGCCTTTTTGGCAGAGGCAAATTTTTTCAGTCTCCAGTCCTGATCTTTCGGAGAATGATGTAGTGCCAACATACAGACCCTCAGAGAGTCATGAGAGCATCTGACTCACCCTGCTTTGAATCCATTACAATACCGTGCCCAGCTYTGGACTAAAATTCACTTGTTACTTCTTTAATGGCGTTTCCTCTTCTGCTTTTTAAATAGTGTTCCTCTTTCTGTTTTTTATTTTGAATTAGTGGGTTTAGTCCCTTTCCAGAGAAAACAAAACAAAAAAAACATCTTTCTTTGGGAAAAACGGCTATTTAGGAGAGGAACATTGCTCCTTTCTCTTGAGGGAAAAAATTTTCTGACTGAAAGCATTAGCTAACAAAGAATTTTTTCCCAGAAAGAAGACATACACTCTGCAATAGTTATAACAGCTAATTATTTTATTATCTTTCTCCCTTATTATTTTCATTCCTCTTTTTTTATTACATGTGCATGGAGAATACCCTGGCAGAAATCTGTACAAAATACAGCTGACTTGATTCATTCTTTTTTTTCCAGAAAGGAGAGAGGAACCAGCCAAGAAAAGATATTTATAGATACATTGATATCAGCTTGCCATGCAAACTTTTAAGGCATTGCAATGTATTGTAACTCCTATTACCTTAATTTCTTTTTCCCCCTAGACTTACCATAAAGAGCTATTTAATTATAAAACAGAAATGACATTAACATGTATGCTCCAATCCACAAGTAGTCAACTACTAGAACACTGAACTCTCCCTCCTCTCTACCCCCAGCCTAATTTAAGAAGGGAAAATGTATCGGCAAGGTAGTCTAGGATTTAATCTGGCCTGCTGGTTAAGCCACCTTTAGCTCAGTTTGTGTGTGCCTGCTGGTGAGGTACATGCGGATCTGCAGTATCACAGATACTGTGTAACATGCACCTGAGGAAAAAAAAGAGTGCTAAAAGGGATAACGCCAATATTTTGTCACCATCCAGCAGTGGATGCTTATTATTAAAATATTTGTTTTGCTAGGAAGCCATGGAAAGGGAAACTGCCAGTATCATTAACTTCTTAACTCTCTCCAGTACCCCTTCAGGGAAGTGTGATTGTGTGAAGAATCACTGACTGCATCTATGATAACCTATGTGACATTTTGTGAAGAGGGACAAGTTAACAACTATTTCCTCTGTTCTTGTAACAGAAAAAAAATGATCTTATAGGTTGCTGCCTCCTCCTGGTTTGTGGATTGATCACCTTAGATGAGGACTGCACATGAAACACTTGCAGCTTGGTGGGGAAGTCTGGCAGGGAGCTTTCTGAAGATGATGTCACCACTAAGAGATGTGAGACCCTCAAAGGGGTGAGAAGGAATGGCAGTAGTCATCTCTTGTTAGGAAGCTATCAGAGCAAGAGCATGAGGCTCATGGGAACATCATCGAATATATGGGYAAAAGTAATGGTAAATATACCAGGAATCATTTCTTATATACAAGACATCAGAATCTTCTCATGAAGCAGGTGAATGTGATCTGGGAAGGAATGATGGAGGCAAGGCGAGGGAACTGGAGAGAAATGGAGAAAATAGATGTCGGAGGAAGGGATGATAGAAAGAGGGAGCAACGATGAGACTGCATCTGAAAGCGGGGGCGAAGGGAGAGCTTTGAGACCATCATTCAGYGAGGGTGATTTGGCAGACTGGCTTCTTGGTTGGCATTTCTGTGGAAGTAGTATGCCCCAGGACTGGTGGTCAGCATTGCACAGGTGGAGAATAGGAAAAAATAACCTAACTGCTGTTCCTTGTCCTGCCCACCTCATCCCACAATAAGAAAGAGGCTTTTCTCATGCTGGGATTGCTCCAAATGCCACAGCAAGCAGGAAACACTCCTTTGTAGACACATGTTTTTGTTTTGAAGATCTGTTCCTTTTCTAATTCCTGAGATACAAGATCTTATAGCTGATAATTGAACACATTTCAGTGAGAAAGTGGAAAAGCTGTGCTATTTCATGTCTTTCACAGTTACTTGGCTAGTCATATTCTGTCAYCTTTACTTTTTTTTCATCATACAAATTCAAAGGGAAATTTAAATAAAATAAAAGTGTTTAACATTAAACAGATGAATGAGGATGCTTCTAAACATACTGTTAGGCTAAGCTATGGAAATCCTTGCTACYGAATATCATTACAACCTAGCTTTCAAAAGAAAGCAGTCTTTTAAAGATAATCATAGCATTTCCACTTACATGACAACAAACCCAAACTTCTTGGTGTAAACCAAACATGGCACAGGTGATTAAAAAAAAAAATGGTGATCAGAATAAACAAACAAATTCATAAAATAGTTGCTTTCAGTAATTTTTAAATTATAATTGCAATGAGTGGATTTGTATTTTAAAGCCAAATATCAAGGACCGAAAATGAATTTCACTTAGAATCCTAATGAAAGTAAATCTTTTTTGGACAATGTCCATTGATCAGGATATCCAGAACTTCCATCTCAGAACATTTAAATTTACATATAACTAATCTAGAATCTGTAAAAATGCTTCAGAATTCTGAAATTTTACCTTAGAAAAAGTTCACTTCGAAATGTCTTCGTTTAGAAGTAGTAATATTTGTTGCATTTTATTTCCAAACTTATTTTTGATTCTGATTTTTTTTGGCATGGCTGCATGGAAGAAATGCTTATAAAAAGCTATTGAATAAAATGTGGATGCAAATTACAGCTCAGAAAGCCCTCCTGCTACAGACTTTTAGAATGGGTCCCACTCAATCATGCTCTTAATTTTGTCTGCTCTTTGACTAAACACCAGCTTTTGGCTATAGTTGGAAAAGAGGTTAATAAGCTAGATGGACTGTGATTCCGAGCTATTTTGGCTTACATTGTGTTATGTTTGACATTTTTGTAAATATGTCACCTCTTCCTCTAGAAAAAGTATAAAAGCTTATCAACAGTGTTCAATAAAAGCTATGCTTAATTATTCGAAAAAATACTGCAAGTTAAACTGAAATAAAGTAAGAGTATTTCAGAATCACACAGGCTCATATATTAGCTCATTAATCATTAGCTTGCTAGTCATTACATTATAGAAATAACTTGCTTGTAATATTTTCTACATTTATCAATGYCATGAAAAGTCGATACAATTTGATTAATTCTTATGAGTAAATTCAAAAAATTCTGGAAGTATTTAACTTTTTTTCATGGGGACCATTATCAAAATGATATTCTAGGAGTGACCCGGCAGGATRAGAACAGCTTTTTTCAACAGAAACAGCGCAAAAAGGAATGTTTTCCTGCCACTTCTACCCSGAAGACCTTGGCGGCAGGGGCCAGCCGAGCGCAGGGGCCCTGCCGCGCTGCGGTGGGAGCGCTGCCCTGCAGCGAGGGCTTGCTGCTRCCGCTCTGCTCCGTGGCACTAGATCTGGGAAGGGGCGTGTGGCTGTACCGCTTCTGCTCTCTCAGCAAAACTGGGGTTATCCTGACATTGCAGGCTAATGCATTTGTGCTAATGCACAAATTTTGACTGTCGCCGTATCAGTGTAATTTAGATAGAAAAGGAATACAAAGGTGTACGCGCTCTGTCTGTCTGCTTCCCTTCCTCTTGGGGGAGGGAAGGGAGCAGCTCGCTAGTCAAACATCTGCCAACTAGCAGAGACTACACAGGGCAAACTTCTATCGCAAAGAGTGTGCAAGCGAAGACATGTGCCTTGATGTAATGTAGGACCGTGCGGGTCACTTCCTATGTCGTTCATTTAATTTAGCTTCTTTGCTGTTCCTGTCCGTTCAGATTTTCTCTCAGTTCTGTCTGCAGATTTTCTCTACTTTGTATTGGCAAGCAGTATAAARTAATAATTAGCATTATGGGTTAAGGTTGCTTTAGTTAACTTCTTTTATCAAGAATATGGAAATTTTTCCTTGCAGCCTGCTGAATAGGCAGGCCACTTATTAGCACATGCAATGCCAGCCAAATGCAAAGAGGTTAATGTGGCAGTGGACAGAAAAGAAAGGAATAYATTTTATCCATTTCTTGGTCTCTAGATTTCCTGATCCATGGTGTTACAAAGCATGCTGTGGGCCTTCTTTCACACTGCATCCATAACTCCATGTTGCTTTCTAAAAAAGAGCTCCTGCAAAAACTTCTTTCACTTAAGCCYCTTTCAATATTTGGATCATTTTCATTTTTTTCCCCCAAAACAGCCTCTCCACTTTCTGTATTATAGCCTCTTTCCAAACCTCTCATTTCTCCCTTTGTTTGCACATTTGTGAGAATATTTATGCCCCTGGAGACATCAGTTCTTTTTATAACTGAAATTTCACTCCAAATTCCCTTCTCCTTTGCAAAACACTATATTCCTGAGGTGCATGAGAACAGGACTGAAGTAACCATAGCCTTACTGTATTGTACAGTCTTTCCAGACGAGAGTGTATTTTCATCAGAGCTCTTTGTCCCTTCAAAACATTATTCAGAGGCTGTTCTGAGAAATGTAAGAAGACAGCTTTTAGTATCAGAAAAGTCTTAATTTTAGGTTTTTTTTAAAATAAAAATACAGAGTAATGATTGACTATAATGAAACAAGACATTCCTTTCCCTATTGTGAATGATCACAGAGTACCTCAGGCACCTTTGTTTATCACATGTGACAAAATGAATAGCAAAGCAATTAAGGAATCAGTCTTGTTTTGAGTGACTTTAATGGCTATTGATTGAATTTAGGTCATCTCAGGGCACTYAGCATCGCAGAGGAGCAGGACCTTGGAGAGGTATTCCACTCTTCCAGACCTGTGGTGCTAAAGATGTTGTTCAGCTGCAATTCTATTACAGCTCTCTAACATTGTGCAAATTGCCTTAATCACAGCACACACTCTTCTTCCCACTCTAATCTGTGACTAATATCCCATTGACTTGACTAGAAAGCAGGAAAAATCTATAGATTATTGTGTAAATTGATTCATAGCACACGGTACTAATTGTACTCATCTTGTACTCTGCAGCAGCTAGAAGTAGCATTCGCTGTTGATATASGCATAACAATACTGTGTTTGTATTAGTAATTAACACATATGAAATATGTGAGGAAAACAGATAATAAAAATTATCTACAGATTATTTAGAAAATTAATGGATGGCAATAAAATATGACTACTGCTGCTGTCAGTCAGAGGACTATTTTTATTTTTGCCAAAGGAAAGCTCAGTGTTAGTAACATGGAGTTCAACCTCATACACTGCAGATAYAACATGTTGTAAATATTCATTCAAGGAGGAAAGGCACCATTTGGGGAAAACAGAAAAGAGTGGTTGAGACTGCATTAATTATATAGTACCATGTATACAAAGTCATTGCTCCTTACACTGGAGACCTGGCCAAAGGAAAAAGTGGCAAAGGACCCGCTTTACATTAAAGGTCTGATTTTCATATAGATAATGACACTAACTTTCTTTCTCCTTTTTGGACATGTTCTGTTTTTGACATGTGTTTCCCACAGCAAGGATAAAACAGCTGCACTGTGGATTAGTAACTAGGGCTCCATGTCGGGCAAAGACTTGCACAGTTCTGGCTCCAAACCCATGGATCTGATTCATGTGGAAAAGCTGAAATGACTGGATGGAGTTTCAAGTTCATTTGTTTATAGGAATAATATAGTAGTTATTTCCCCCAAAATATTTCTAAAGAAGCTGAGATTATCGTGAGATGGCAGCATGCAGCACTGGGCAAGAAGTCACTGTTGCTTTCACTACAGCTAGATTCACAGAAGTGAGTAGGGACAGTGTTTCAAATATTTAAGCACCTGCCTCTCAGCTCCTAGTATTTTTAGGATAAATTAGGTACCAATATTGCTTTTAAAATATGATTTCTAGTACTATCAATCCATCTCAAATTTAATATGAACTTCAAGACTTAGCTCTTCCAGAGCAGGTGTGGTGTGAGAAAGAAARCGAAAGGGAGCCTTATATGATGTCAAAGTCAGTCCAGTGAAAAGTTTGCTCCTATCTTTAGCTGGATCCAAGGATATCTGAGCACATATGCTCATCACTTGATGGAATAAAATATACGTAATATAGACAAGGTGATTGGGAATACTGTCATGCTTGCAGCAGGAAATAAATCGAAAAGTTCCCCACTGCAGTGCAGGTATACTAAACCTATAGAGAAGCACAGAAAGGAAATGCATTTTTGTGTTGCTGAAACTGCAGACGCTATTCAATTGTAACATGTATGTTCTTGTTCGTTCCAAATTGGTAAACAGCTGCACGATATTAACTGGGAGGGAACTCTGTCATATGGAAAGCTGCTCCTGCTATTAAAGCACAGAAGACCTGCRTTCAGTCCCTGTCTTTGCCACAGAATTCTTGGATGATGTTCGAGAAGCCTTTTAACATTCTTGTAATTTCACCTGTAAAATGAAAATAATTTTTTTTTGTTTTCTCCTATTGCTTCTGACTTCTGTTTTCAGACTGCAGTTTCTGGTAAAGACACTCCCTCTAAACAGGCATGTAAATGCAGGTGCCTTGTTCAATTTGACTTTGTGGTGCAAGTGTAAGTTGTGAGAAATATAAACATAGTACAGGTTATGCCCAATATAAATACATAACCTCACGGACAACCTGTGGCACATTTCTCTGCTGACAACCATCCTGGCTCTGTTATACCGTGCATCTGCTTTTTCTCCCAGAGGAATGCATTCAACACTTGCTCAGACAACTGGAATCACGTCGCTGTTCAGAAGCATTTCTACAGCTGCATCTTTACACGGATATAGCTTCATGGATATAGGTCTCAGGCTGACCAAAACCACATAGCAGAACAGATCTCCCCAGCGCTGTATATTTAAAACACAGCCTCTGAAGTGTAGTTAACCATGAGGTTTGTGGATTACAATGGTTTGAACCACTGATGCAGGTAATTTAATCTCCATTCCCATTAACCTCTGCTGTGCTGCAGCATCCTACCTCGAGCGTTTTCCGTTCCTCTGGCTCATGCTCCCAGCACTAGGAAGCCTCCCCAGTGCCGCTGGCCTGGCGCCAACCTCAGCTCCTGCCTGCGAGCTCCCTGTGGCCGCTGCCTCTACTGCAGTGAATGTCAGTCTGGCCCCCGCGTGTTTTTAGTTTCCTGTTACCTCGACTCCTTGGGAAATGTACAGTTTGAAGGGAAAAAGTGAGGGATGCTTGAAGACTTGGGGAAACTGGGCGGCTTGGGGCTGCTCCAGCGGGGAGGGGGGTGCACCCTGGGATCCCCCTCCAGCAGCGCCCCGCTGGGCTCTGCTTGTCTCGCTAGCTGCTCTTCTCCACGTCCCTCCGGATTTTGAAACCACGAGGAGCCATGAAGAAAAGAGGCGCGGCGCGAGCCCCCGTGCCGTGCCGTGCCGTGCCGTGCCGTGCCGTGCCAGGCCCCCGGGAGGTGGCGGTGTTCCCCCACGGAAGCGACCCGCCTCCGTCCCGGGCGGGTAAAGGAGCCCGTTTAATCTCGCTGCCACCTGCCTTCGGCGAGCAGAACCCGATTTACCGCCGTGGGATTTCTCGTGCGTGAAAGGCACGGCTGGGGCTGGGAGGGAGCCRCGCAGCGCCCCGGCGCCCCCACCCGCCCACCGCCCGCGCGGGGGGCTGCCTGCCGTACAGCGGGCGCGACCCTTAAGCTATACATACATACATACGTATACACACCTGTATACACCGCCACACATGTATCTCAGCACCTTAGGCGGAGGATCTATAAATCCGGCAGACAGAGGCGCCCGGCCGCGATGCTATCGGCATTTTGCTTGAGCGTTTCGGGGAGGTGGAGGGAAGGACCCGGGGACGTGTGCGAGCGTTCAGCGCGCGTGTCTGTGCACACACGCACACGCTCACAGGCAGCGGTTAAACTCGCTTCTCCCGTTCTCCCGCCTCGGCGGCCGGGTGTGACATTCACGCCGCGGTTCGCGCGAGCAGCTCACGGCGGCCCCAGCCGCAGCCGCGTCCCGCCGGGGGCCGCGGCGGCACCTCCCCGGCTGCCGGCCGGCGCGGAGGGGCCGCCCTGCCCGGCCGGTCCCCGCGGCCGCCGCCCCGTCCGAAGAGCTGCTCTTCCCCCCTACCCGCCCCGGAGCTTTGTCAAGAGCCTCCTTCCCCGCACAGGGGCAGGAGCCCCACCGCCCCGCGCCCCGAGGAAGCCCCGGGGCCGCGCGGCTCCGCGCCCCCCGACGGCAGCGGGCCSGGGGCGCTGCAGCCGACTCACCGGATGATGACATACATGACCAAGAAGTTGCCGAACAGCCCCACCACGCAGACGACGGAGTAGAGGGCCATGATGGCGATGGCCGTGACCACGGAGGGGCCGCCCGCCGCGGGCGCGCAGGGCCCGCC